>NW_027185754.1:22768055-22854261 GCF_028583685.1 Petaurus breviceps papuanus | reverse complement strand
GGAGTATTGCATGAGAGAGCACAAGTTGGCCAAGCTTACCCTGACCCTAAGTTAATAAGAGAATGAGAGTGCCTGGGTCCCTGATCACTGTGCAAACTTTTAGAGGCCAGTTTGAGCAGGGTATAGGGAGGCCAAATGTGTTCATCCAAGAAAAGGAGACTCTTGGAGCATTTCCACCTTCTGGCCCCTACTGTGAGCTAGGCCTCTGAGTGACAATCACATCTGGAGGTAGTAACTGCCAGTGATGACTGTTGCTATCTCCTGGAGAATGGTAGGTGGAATGATGTTGTATAGGATGGCAAAGGAAACACATCTCTGTGGAGTGGTGACTGCTACCCTCTACTGAAAGCTAGGGAGAGTCACAAGCAGAGTGGAGGACTGTAGTTTACTGTGGAGATGAGATGATCAGAAGCATCATGCAGAACACCTCCATGGAGGTAAACACCTCCCCAGCCTGGGCTGTGGAAAAATTCTCCCTCCAGGGGAAATAGGGACTGAAGATCCAAAGCAGGGCAGCACCTGATAGAAGACCTCACCAGGGTGTGGCCACAAATCACTGAGGCTCTACTGACCTGCCAGGGCAGGATTGTTTATGGATAGTTGTCATTTTTCATGAGCTCTGTTGTGAGCCCCATTTGGTTTCTTTGACCTTTCTCCCATTTCTTGAGCTTTATGAACTAGACACTTGTGGAGAGAGTTGGTGAGAAGTCACAAAGTGGTGTTAGTTGGGAGTAATGAGACACAGAAGTGAGGAGTTTCTCAGTGTACCCAGGTACTCTTGTATAATATGAGAGGCCCATATAAAGGTTACAGGATGGAATCATGACCCAGTCTAAAAATCATCACTTCTTGTATTCTGGCAAAGTATATTCTTTTGGCAAGATTTCCTTACAAACAATTTTTTTGGAGCACCTGATATTGTGGGAAGAGCCCTAGACTTTGGAGTATAAAACACTATAATTTATGCCTTGTGTGACCACAGGGAAGTCAGTTGTCATCTCTAGGCTTCAGTTTTCTCATATTTTAGAAATTCAGGGATGTATAATTCTATCATAGTGAGTGTTTCTTCTACTATATAACATATCATATAGCTCTCACACATCGTAGATGGTTTCATGAGTTGCTGTGGCTAGAAAATTTTAATGTTTGATAACCAACTTTCTTGTGATGTGAACTTCTTTGCTTAGACTCTGGCCCTTAGAAAAGAGACACAGAATGTTGCCAGGCTCTGTTTGAAAAGAACTACTAGAGCTTGAACACTACTGGTGGAGTCTTCCAGGGCTCAGAATCCACCTCCATGACAATGAGTCCACTAATGAACTTTACCTGGGTTCCCCACCTAAAAAGCCGGGCTTATCATACTTACATTCACACAACCTTGGGAGGTGAGGAGTGCCGAGAATGAGTGAATGAATGAAGCATTTATTAAGCACTTCCCATTTACTAACACCTGGAGATATAAATGCAAGTAGGCAAGATGATCTTTGCCTTCAAAGGGCTCATGTTATAACAGGGGAAGATAGCACATAAATGGGAGATAAGGAGATAAAAAAGGATAGAGAACAGACATAACTATGGAGTTTAGAAGTGCAGGGGAAGTATTATAGAGACCTGGTTCGGGGCAAGGTAATGCTATTAAATCTAGGGTCTCAGGGACAGAGTCAAGATTCTGGTTGGAGGGGGATGAGGATGGCCCAAGTTCAGAGGGTAAAACAAAACAAAACATTTTTTAAACTTTAAAACACTGCAGAAAGGAGTAGTTATGGTGGCAGTTTGTTATTGAAGTTGTTCCTGTGGCTAAAAGATTAGGATAACCACTTTATCTATAAAGTGAAATCAGAATGACCAGATCCTGTGTTGTCATGACCTTGTTACAATCTCAAGACAAGAGATGTCCTTCCAAAGAACAAATTATACAGATTCTTATAAGAATCCTTAAACGGGTCAGAACAAATTTGTAATGTCAAACTCCAACTTAACATGATATAATATGAGATAATCCTGGGTTTTCAAACCTTACTTTAGTGGAATTCAAGTTCTATCATGGTAGAGAGATCATGAGTACAGTCTTGGGGGAAGACAGTGCCTGCTCTAGGCTGGTTATTAATTTATTAGATTTGTAATGGTAACCAAAAAATCAAAGAAAAACACAAAATGGTCCTAGGATAGTCCCACCCCTAGAGTGACAGTGGCAAATTGGTAGATAAAGGGACTAATGGTACAAAGAATCATACAGTTCCTAGACAATTTATAAGCATTACTCAGATGTGAAGTCCTTGTTCAAGAAACAAGAAGCTGACATATCACTAGAAGAATTAAATCATATATTAATATTCTCATTATAAATGAAACCAGAAAACACAAGAAATTGCAGCCAAAAAAAAAAAAACCCCAACCCCAGAACAGATCATAGAAAATAAAGGAATTGGTAGAGTTGGTTTTTATCATACATCCAAAGGCATTAATAAACATTACTTCATGAGATAGTTGGTTGTTCTGCCTTATGGACTACCATGAGGATAATTGTAGTTTTTGTGCCAACATCTGTCACAGAAGATGGGGTGACAGAGAAATTCTGTGAAGGACTTAATCCCATCTAATAGTAATTTGACAACAATTATTAATAATCACAACAACAAGAAGATCCTCTAATAAACATTTTCATATTTGCTGACTTAGTCATTGGTACAGTTGGTAAAGAATGTTGGAAAATGTGGCTCAGGATCAAGAGATAAAAGAAGACAAAGTTTTGTTGGTTACATATAAGCCTTACACATATAAATCATCAATACTTTATTTTTTTAATTTAATTTTTTTTTTGCCTTTTGGAGGGCAGTTGGGGTTAAATAACTTGCCCAAGGTTACACGGCTACTTTTTTTTGTATGGGTTTTAAGTGTCTGAGGCCAGAACTGAACTCGGGTCCTCCTGACTCCAGGGCCGGCGTTTTTACTCACTGCACCACCTAGCCACCCAATCATTAATACTTTAAAAAGAGAATCTGAATAACCAGCTATGCCAAACACTTCATGCTCCAATACTTTATTTAAAAAAAAATGAAACAGACTTAGCAGAGAGAAAATGTTTAGTTTCTGATATGGGATCAATGTCCAGATCTACCAAATTACTCATTAATGTAAAGATCATCAACATCAATTTAAAAGAAAGAATAAAGCTGAGAAAAGATGTTATGTACAATTTAGAAAAGCTATTGATGCTGAAAAATGGAAAGTATGTAAAGGAACAGATTTCATGAACTGTCACCATTTCCTATGGAAGTTTCACCAGTATGAAGTTATGGCCACAGTGAGGTTAAAGGACCTTAAAACTACCTTAGTCATCAAACAGCTAATTTCTTTGGCAAATGGAGAGATCTGAGAGTAAAGAGCAACACCTATTTAGAATATAAGCTCATTTTCACAGATTCACAGAGGAAGGTGGTGGAAGATATGGACAATCTTGTCTCAGAGTGAGGAGCGGTTAATGGGATAAATGAATTTGGAGAGAGGTTGGCATAAAAATCAATGACACCAGATTATCCCTAAAGCATTTATAGGTGAAATTGAAGTAGGATAGTGAAGAGATTAAAAAATAAAAAACAATCTATAAAAAAACTATTTTCTTCATGAATGATAGCGGAACCTCCCCATCTAGACATTAATGTCAAGTTCCACATGTGCTACATGAAGAAGTAGAAATGGCACTAAAACAAACACATCACAAGAGCAACTGGATCAGAGGAACTATGTGTTGGAAGTGACACAGTTTTGAGGCCATTGAGATATATATATATATAAAAGAAGGAAAGATTTCAATTTTTCAGTTTCATGGACAGTAGTATGGTATTACTTTTTAAAAGCAATTAAGAAGATATTAGCAACTACTGATAAATATTTTCTTATCTTTATAAGAATCATCTATGGGGTCAAGATTATCCCTGATGAAAATAGGAGAATAGAACAGTCATACTTGTCTGACTTTCACAAAATTATATTCTACAACAGACTGTATCTTTAAAGTTACATTGAAAACTATAGAAAATGGATGTCACTGTGACGATTTGCTTCTCTAATATAATCAAGGTGCCCCTGCCTTCTAAAAAAAAAGTGCCTCCTATCCATATATTACGATCTTTTAAGATTTTTCAATAGACTCAACAAGAAACCTTTATTAGATGACTTCTATCAAGTGAGCCATGAAACAGGGAATGTATACCTCCATTGTTATGGATACTGCGCAACACACCATCCAAATAGAAGAGGGATTCATTATAGATAATGAGATTCTGCAGATGTTAATCTTTGCAGATGTACTGCATTTTCTTGCATTAATATAGAACCTCTTATAATAATGTTTGGTGACTAAAAAGAACTTGGTCTTATAATACATATAGGAAAAACCAAGTGGATGAGGAATGACTTGTCCAGACTGTTAGGTGAACAGCTTTTTGAATTGATCCATCAGTATATATCTCTTAGACACATACTGCAGTTGCACAATGCAGTGCCTTGGAATGAGTAGGAGCCTGAATTATGTTTTGAGAAATTATGTAGCTCTTTTGGTGATACAGAGCTTTTCTGTGAAATGAAACTGCAATTTTTTAGACATTAGATGCAGTATAACATGGATATAATAACAGCAATAACCACAGGCATTCACAGCACATTTCATTAGAGTAGGCACTCAGGAAAGTTTAAAAAAAATTATAGTGAACTCTTATTGAGTACTACATTAAATCATAAAGGATAATTTTATTCAAACAAACAAAAAGAACTAAAACTAAATTTTATCTAATGCATAAAATAAAAAAAGAAATTCAGAGACAGTATATGCCTGGGCACAACTAAGTACACATATGATAACTTTTTTTATAGTGTTTTGGTGAATTCTTTTGAAAACAGTATGGCAGAGTGGACAGAGCTGTCCCTAGAGTCAGGGAGACCTTGGTGAAATTTCTGCCTCTAAATTATATTGGCTGTGTGACTGTAGGCAAGTCACGTAATCCCTCAGTCCCCCAGGTAACTTTGACGCTTATCTGCATCACTAGAGGGGAGTTATTAATCTGAAATTCCTTATCCTGATGACATCACAGGTCTGGATCAAGACACAGACATGCAAATTTGCAAAGCACTTTATACATATCTCATTTGTCTCTCACAACTATTCTATGAGGTAGGTAGACTATTATCCTAATTTTACAGATGAGGGAACTGAGGCTCAGAAAAATCAAATGACTTGAAGAAAGTCTCAGAGTTAATAATTGTCAGAGGCAGAATTTGAACTTGAATCTTCTTGGCTCCAATTTTAGCAAGCTGTCGATAACACTAAGCTACTTTTCTCACAGCCTAAGAAGAGTGAAAATTGTGGGCCATCCAAAGGGCAAAGGAGAAATGTGTGAAAAGCCTAAAGAAGTAATATATTACTAGTCTAACACTGAGAGGCTGCATGGTTGAGCTCACAGGGTTTGACGCATTTGCCTTTCTGTGTCTTGTACTTAGACATAGATGTACATAGCCTTAGATGCCTGGAAGCCTGCCTCTGGTGAGAAGGGACCTCTTGTGTCACACTCACTAGCTCATTAAATCCCCTACCCTGATACCCTGATAAATTTAGGAGCAATTTTACTTAGGGCCTTCACAAAGAGGCAAGGAGTTAACAAAAGTATTCAGTTTACAATATGAATCAGATCTATGTCAGGAACCTTATTCCTGTTTACACAAGAAAGTCTAAATCTCTCTCTCTCTCTCTCTCTCTCTCTACATATATATATATATATATATATATATAAAGATATTCCACAAGCATGTTTTAATAGAGCAGGATTTAGTAATTTGACCTATTACTGGTACAGTACAGTAAGAGGCTGATACCTGAACTTCATTAGGCCATAAAGCAATTTGTAAGATTGATAATTAAGAATCTCCAAGAGTGCTGGTCTAGTAGCTGGGGCCTTATTCTCTACTGTCATTTAACCTTGAGCAGATGGAACAACCTCCAGGCCTTTCAAACTTTCCAGCTACTCCTTAAGATCAAGAAAAAATAAATACAAAGAGAGTAAAAGTATCCAGGGGGCCCTGGTTTAAGTATGGCTCCTCAGTGGTGGATCATACATGACCAGAAACTGTCAATGTCAAAGCTTCCAAGAAGTATATTAGAATGAGGAAGGAAAGTGTTGAACTCCTATACACTCACTCATGAGCATACAGATTAAAGATGGCATCAAAGAAATATAAAGGAAAAGGTAAGCTGATCATGTAGTAAGAGGGAGGAATATGAGACGGCTAGCTTGCTGCATGGATACCTGTATAATATTAATAAACCATTGTAATTGGTGGGCCCTCCATCCCCTTTTTCCTCCCTCACACCCCACCCCACTTATGGAAGGACATGGATAAGAATCACATGGGATGAAAAGGTTTAGATTGGTTGTGCTGCTCTTCTGGAGGGAATATCACATTAGTGAGATCATAGATCTATTGAAGTAAGAAGAAATCAACCACATTAAAACACTGGAAATAGTGGAAAGTACACTGGATTTGAAGTCTGTGTATCTGTCCTTGCATAAGTAAGTTCTCCTGCCTATTAAATAAGGTTTCTTTCTCTGTAAAATGAAGTAACTGAATAAAATAATCTTAGTTCCATCCTGTGCTTCTAGGTCTGTAATCTTTGACACTATCAATCATCCTTTTTCTCCTTGATAATCTCTTCTCTCTAGGTTTTAATGACACTCCCTCTTGGCTCTCTTCTTAACTATTTGTTCCCTCTCAGTTTTCTTGGCTAGATCTTTATTCACTTATGTATCCCCTAGGGCTCTATCCTGGGACCTTTTCTCTTCTCTCTGAATTACTTCATTTGGTGATCTCATCAATTCCCATGTATTAAATTATCTTATCTATGCTAATGAGTCTCAAGTCTGCTCATTCAACCCTAACCTCTTTGCTGACCTTTAGTCCTGTGTGTTCAGCTCCCTTTTGTACATCTCAAACTGGATGTCCAATAGGCATTTTTATCTCAGCATGTCCAAAACTGAGCTCATTATCTTTTCCCCCAAACCTTCTTGCTAACTTTTCTAGTGTTACGGAGGGTGCCACCATCTTCCCAGTCACCTAGGCTTGACTCCTTACTCTCTTTTACCTCTTCAATATCCAATCTGTTGCCAGTACTTATCGTTTTTCCCTTCATAATATGTTGTGCATATGCCACCGTCTCTTCTCTGCCACTTCTACAATCCTGAGGCAGGTCCTCGTGGCCCCTTGCCTAGACTGTTGTAATAGCCTGCCTCCTGATTGGTCTTCCCTGCCTTCAGTCTCTACCCTCTCCAGTCCATCTTCCATTCAGCTGTCAAAGCGATCTTCCCAAAGTGCACGTCTGTCCATGTCACACACCTCACTAGACTCCAGTGGCTCCCTATCACTTTCCAGTATTAAATATAAAATCCTGTTTGGCATGCAAAGAACTTTATAACCTGATCCTTTCCTACCTTTCCAGTCATCTTACATTTTGATGCAGACTCCTCATGATTTCTCACATCAGAAATGTCTCCTGATTCTAGGCATTTTCATTGGCTGTGCCCCATGCCTTCCTCCTCACATCTGCCTTTTGGTTTCCTTCAAGTCCCAGCTAAGATCCAATCTTGCATAAGAAATCTTTCCAGATCCCAGTTAATTATAATGCCTTCTCTCTGTTGACTGTTTCTAACTTATCTTGTATATAGCTCATTGCTACATAGTTGTTTGCATGTTGTCTTTCCTATTAAAAACTGTGAACTCCATGAAGGCAGGGACTGTATTTTGCCAGTGCTTACAATAGGTCCTTAATAAATGTCTATTGACTCACTGAATTAACGTTTAAAAGTTTTATTTCATAGATGAAGAAAAAGTTCTATTGAGAGCTGCCATTAACAGGGAAGAAGAATCATAACACTGTTACAAGGTGCTACAGCAATGTGGCCATTTGTTCTTAAATTTTAAATTTATATTAAGCAATTATCAGGTGCCCTAGAATTGTAGCACCTCATTGTGATCTCTCCGATTTCTCCCTACCCCAACTTGTTATGAGAAGTTTTTATTTATTTTAAAAAATTTTGTGATATCACTTGTGAAAAAACAAGATCACAATAAGGTACCTCTAAATGGCAGATTTGCTAGATTAGATTTTTTTAAATTAAATTTTATATTTATTTTTAGTTTACATCATTCATTTCTACAAGATTTTGAGTTACAAATTTTCTCCCTGTCTTTTCCCTACCCACCACCCCAAAACAGTGATCCTACTGTATATCTGTGATGGGAATGGGAATTTAAGATCTTCCCTGCCCCTAGGCCCTTTGATAAGCTTAAGTGCACCTGGAGCCAGTGGTGGGAGGCTTGGTTTTCAGGAATGCCCACCCTTGGTGCTCTGTGATTGGGCAGTGGGTCAAGAGGGTTGTGACATTTTCTGAGCCAGGAGAAGGCTATATAAAATCCTGATGTGAGACTTTGCTTTAGGGTTCACTTTGAGAAGTGTTGTGTGATTTGACCAGATGAGACTTTGGGCAGCTGCTGAGAGCCCCCTGGCTTTGAAAACCCAGATGTTGGTGCTTCCCTCTCTGGTAACTGTGACTAGGTATGGATGTAATGGTTAGACAGTTGGAGGCCTGTCTGCTGAAATGTTCTCTGTCTTCTTGTAACTTCTGCTTGTAACCTGTCTGTATACTCTGAAGTTCAGAGTGCTGACTTTTTCCCCTGAACTAGGTAAATTATATGTTTGATTGATTAAAACAAGATTGTTAACCCATTTTGAGTTGCTTTCCTTTAGAAAAGCAGATCTAAGAACCTGTGTTGGCAGCCACCCTGGGGAGGCTGGGATGCTTGCTGTTACAATACCCCCTCCCCCAATCTTCTCTCTCCTATATCCTCCTCTTTCTCCCCTCCAACTTTCCAGTAGGGCAAGATGGATCTCTATATCCCAGTGCTTGTATATCTTAATTTCCCAGTTGCATGTAAAAAAAATAATATATTTATTTTTTAAACATTTGTTTTTAAAACTTTGAATTCCAGATTCTTTCCTTTCCTCCCTTGTCACCCACCCTTACTGGGAAGATAGGCAATTCAGTATGGGTTGTACATGTGTAGCTACGAAAACATTTCCATAGTGGATATATTGTGAAAGACTGACTATATTTCCCTCCATCCTATCCCACCCCCACTTGTTCTATTCTCTACTTTGACCCTGACCCTTTTCAAAAGTGTGTGCTTCTAACTTTCCTTGCCCCCAACCTGCCTTCCCCTCCATCATCCCCCTTCTCATCCCCTTTCCCCTACTCTCCTGTAGGGTGAGATACCCTATTTAGTGTGTATGTTATTCCCTCCCTAAGCCAAATTCAATGAGAGTAAGGTTGACCCATTCCCTTTTGCTTTCCTGTTCTTCTCCTCCATTGTAACAGTTTTCCCTTGCCTCTTCTATATGAGATAATTTACCTCATTCTGTCTCTCCCCATCTCCCTTCATTATATTCCTCTCTCACCTCTCAATTTCACCTTCTAAGTATCATCCCTTCCTATTCAATTCGTCCTGTGCCCTCTACGTATACCTGTACACATATATACACACACTCACATATGTATTCATACGCCTATATACTCTCCTATATAGACATATATGTATGTATACATATATATATATACACACACACACATTTATATTCCCTTCAACTATTCTTATACTAAGAAAACTCTCATAAATTACAATTATTGTTTTTCCATGTAGGAATATAAATAGTTCAACTTTGATAAGTTCCTTATGATTTCTTTTCCCTGTTTACCTTCTCATGCTTCTCTTGTTTCTTGTATCTGAATGTCAATTTTTCTACTTACTGTTATTTTTTCTATTCAATTCTGTTTTTTTTTTTTAATCAAGAATGCTTGGAAGTCCTCTATTCTAGTGAATGACCGTATTCTCCCCTGAAACATGATACTCAATTTTGTTGGGTAGGTGATTCTTGGTTTTAATCCCAGCTCCTTTGACCTCCAGAATATCATATTCCAAGCTTTTCGATCCCTCAGTGTAGAAGCTGCCAGATCCTGTGTTATCCTGATTGTGTTTCCACAATATTCAAATTGTTTCTTCTTGGCTGCTTGTAATATTTCCTCCTTGATCTGGGAACTCTGGAACCTGAATTCCAGAACTATAATATTCCTAGGAGTTTTCTTTTTGGGATTTTTTTCAAGAGGTGATTGGTAGATTCTTTCAATCTCTATTTTACCCTCTGGTTCTAAAATATCAGGACAATTTTCCTTGAGAATTTCTTGAAGCATGATTTCTAGGTTCTTTTTTTGATCATGACTTTTAGGTAGTCCAGTAATTTTTAAATTATCTCTCCTGGATCTGTTTTCCAGGTCAGTGGTTTTTCCAATGAAATATTTCACATTGCCTTCTATGTTTTCATTTGTTTGGATTTGTTTAATAGTATCTTGATTTCTCATAAAGTCACTAGCTTCTATTTGTTCCAATCTAACTGTGAAGGAATGATTCTCTTCAGTGAGCTCTTGAGATTCTTTTTCCATTTGGCAAATTAGGCTTTTTAAGGCATTCTTCTCCTCATTGGCATTTTGAGCCTCTTTTGCCATTTGAGTTAATCTGTTTTTAAGGTGTTATTTTCTTCGGTCAGGTTGTTGACTCTCTTTTCATGATTTTCTCGCATCATTCTCATTTCTCTTCCCAATTTTTCCTCCACTTCTCTTATTTGGTTTTCAAAATCCTTCTTAAGCTCCTCTATGGCCTGTAACCAATTCACATTTTTCCTGGAAGCTTTTGGGTACAGGAGTTCTAACTCTTGTCTTCTTCCTGTTCCATGCTTTGATCCTTTTTGTCCCCAAAATAGGAGTGTAAAGTTGGATTGCTCTGCTTGCTTTGCTTCCTTTGCTTGCTCATGTTGCCACTCAATTACTTGACTTTTGAGCTTTTTGGCACAATAGAACTCTGCTTCCAGAGAGGAGAGCTTTGTCCAAAATCGCTGGGGTTTTTGCATCTGCTGGAGCTATTAGTTGGGTGCTCTCTCTAAGGCCTCCACAGGCTCTGGCACGTGGTCACACACCCCAGGACCTCCACCCAAGACAGCTATCCAGATCCAAGCAGGTTAAAGTAAGAGCGATTACCCCTCAGAATGGTTGCTTGCTTCCCCTACAGTATCCAGGCCAGGAGCTCTGATGCAGCCACCTGGCAGTGGCTGCTTTACCTCAGCCACTTCTCCCTCCAGGGGACAGAGACTGGACCACACTCTTGGACCCCCTGTTCCCAAAGTCCACACTGTCACTTTGTCTTCGGTATTTATGGGTTGATAATTCTGGAAACTGCCACAGCTCTTGATGATCCACTCTCCTGAAGTCCCTCCAACTACGGCTGGTTGGGGATGCCCTGAGGCTAAAACCTCCAGCTCACACAGGGCTAGGCTCTGCTCCTAGCACACTGCAATGGATCCTTCCTGTCTGCCTGCTGGGCTGCATTCAGTGGGAGATTTGTTTCTCTCTGTTACTTTGTGGGTTCTGTAGCTCTAAAGTTTGTTTAGAGTCATATTTTATAGGTATTTGAGGTGGTTATAGGGGGAGCTCAGGGAGTTTTCCTGCTTCTATGCCTCCATCTTGGCTCCCTGGATTAGATTTTTTTTTTGCATCCCTTGGCTGATATTGAGTTAGTACATTGTTCCCAATGTTTGTAGGTGAATTGCTTTTTGTTGGTCTGATGAGTATAAGATGGACCCTCATATCTGTTATCACTTGCATTTCTGTAATTATTAACAATTTCAAGCATTTTTCATGTGAGTACTTATAGCTTGGAATTTTTTTTCCCTTTGAAACTGAATTTGACTGTTCATCAATTGGGGAATAACATTATAAATTTAAATCAGTTCCTTATGTATTTTGGAAATGAGACCTTTATCAAAGAAACTCACTGTGGAGATGTTTTATCTAGATATCTTAGCACAGACACATGATAGTACCTTTTGTTCTTTTTGTGTATCCTTCTAAAGAACAATCCCCATATTTCCTAGACTTAGGCAGTGCCAGAAGTGGAAGAGACTTTAACTTAGCTTTATAGCTGAGAAAATGGAGAACTAAAGAGACGGAGTAATTTGTGTAAAGTTAGTAGCAGAGCTGAGAAGGAAGAGATGTTGGGATTTATGCTAGCTCCTCAACCCATGTCAGTATCTAGTAATTCAGGTTATTTGTACTAGAAATGGTTCATTCACCCCGGTCAAGTACTCCTTGGCAGTCAGGTGCCCAATGCCATAAGACTAGTCTGTGCGTCCTCCAAAAGCTCTGGGCTTCTTGCCTTGTCTAATATGGTTATCTCACACCTTTTGAAATCTCAGAGTTATAGGGGAGCTCAGAGGTCATCTCATCCAACCAGCGCCGGAGCAGGAGTGTCCTTTACAACAGAGATGCCAGATACTCAGCATATGGCTCCTAACACACCTGAGTGTGATCTGAACCAGATTAAAATATAATTGAGAAATATTGAACAAAATAAATAAAAATACAGTAAAACATAGATAATGTCACATTTTAAAACTAAGTCATTATGCAGCCTGCACAGATCCTTCTGTACAAAATAATGGCCCCAGTTTCTATTGGAGTTTGACACAACATTTGTAAGAAGTAGCTGTTCGGCCTTCAGTTATGGGAAGGGAACCTGTAACCTTCTGAGGCAGCCATTTTGCTTTCAGACAGTTCTAATTAATAGGAAGTTTTTCCTTCTGCTTTCTTGGACCTAATCCACCATTGTTCCTCATTCTGCCCTCTGGGGCTAAGCAGAATAAGACCTATTATTCTTCTTAACAACCTTTCTAATACTTGAAGACAATTTTCATGTCTTTTCCCTCTCCCCATTTCCCCACCCCCAACTCTTCTCTTCTCCAGGCTCAACATCCCCAAATGGTTGAATCTTTCTTCCTATCTAGCTATCTCCTACTTTTAAGGGCAGCCAGGTGGCATGGTGGATAGAGCACCAGGCATGGAGCCAGGAAGACCTGAGTTCAGATTTGGCCTCAGACACTAACTAGTCATGTGACCCTGGGCAAGTCCCTTAATGGTTTTTGCCTCAGTTTCCTCATCTGTAAAATGAGCTGGAAAAGGATATGGCAAACTGCTCCAGTATCTTTGCCAAGAAAACCCCAAATAGGGTCATGAAGAGTCAGACTGAAACAACTCTACAGCAACAACAATAAAAATCCATTCTTAGCAGGGTCTCTCTCCTCACCTCCACCTCGTAGAATCCCTGGCCTCCTTCAAGGCAAAGCTCAAATGCCACCTTATGTAAGAGGCTTTTCTTGGTCCCCCCAGCTGCTAATGCTTTCTCCTCCAAGGTTACTTCCTGTCTATTCTCTGTGCTTGTATGTGCCTAATTATGTTCATGATTTCTCCCTCATTAAAATGTAAACACCTTGAGGGCAGGGACTGGCTTACTCCCTTATATTTGTTTCACTAGTTTAGCACAGTGTTTGACACATAATGCTTATTGGTTAGTAGGACGATTGAAAACTTTAAAGCAGTATATGAATGTTGCTCCTATTGAGTTCAAAACAAGTTTTTCCTTCAGCTTCAGAAGATTCTATGATCTCACTGGTGTGTGTTCCCTCCACTGACTCAGATCCCAACCTCTCCATGTGTCATTATATGATTTCAGGAGTTGCTGTGGCCAAAAAACATTTATCCCCTAGTGGCAAACCTTCTGGTGATAAGTTTCTCTGTATTTAGCCAGACTGACCTGAGGAGGAGAGAGACTCATAGTCCCTTGCCAGCCACATACTTGAAGCATTTCCAGTTGGAGGGTGTGCCAGAGGCCATATTATATTGGCAGAGTCCTCGGGAACCCAGGGTTACCTCCAAACCTTGATTAGGCATTACAGAAGGATATTTGTTCAGTAAACAAATCAGAGTGGGGCGGGGTTGAGCCCATCTCTCAAAAAGAAGTTATTAGTGACACAGGGCTGAACTCTGTTCATCACTGCCTGGACTGGAGATCATTGGAAAGAGACCAGTAAATGAAAGAGGAGAAGCCGTGGGGAAAAGAGTGTAGAATGATTATTTTATTCTCCATAAACAAAGCTGTGAATGCCTGTGGAAATCCTACCTTATCTTCCAAGGACCAGCTTAATTAACAGTGTGGTGTAATAGAAGGAATACTGGTTTGAAGCAAAAAGCCTGCATTCAGATGCCTGTTCTACCATTTATTGACTTTTTGACCTAGGGAGAGTCCTTTACCCTTTTTGAATCTCAGTTTCCTCATCTGTAAAGTTGGGGAGTTGGAATAGAATGATATCCAAAGTCTCTTCATGCCCCAAATACCAGATTTCTAAGATAAATGCTCCCTCCTCCACAACATCTTCTTTTGTTTCCTCCAGTTGGATATATTTTCTTTCTTGTTCCTAACAGCAGTTTGTATCACTTTTCTGATCCTGTCCTGATCTGTTCTGCTTTATGATCCCTTTATAGTTGCTGCATATGTTTATGTGTTATCTCTTTTCTAGATTGTAAGCTCTATGAGGACAGGGCTTCTTGTCTATTTCCTTCCACGAAAGCCCTCAAGGTCCTTAATGTATCATGTTCCAGTATAACCCTTGGGCTCTCTCTTTGCTATCCTTCCCTCTTACTGTGTGACTGCCCTACTTCCTTTTCTGGTCAGATATGACTTTGGTGTCTTTTCTGTCACTTGGCATTTTGATTCACTTGAAATTTTGATTCTGATGAAACCATGGTATCACATGATTAGCAGATACACAGTATGGCTGAGACAATGTTGATATAAGAAAGACGTTTTCATGACAGTGAAGGATAGTATTTTGTAAGTTGCTGACAACATGGAGAAGCAGTATGAAGTAGAAGATAGAGAGCCATCCTTAAAGCTAGAAAGTTCTGGATTCAAGTCTCACCTCTGAGTGAAGTGACTTGGCCAAGGTCTCCCAAAGGATTTTATATGCATTATGTCATTTAAAATTTGTAAAAGTCCTGTGAGGTAGACAGTACAACTATGATGATCCCTACTTCATGTGGGAGGACATTGAGGCCCAGAGAAGGAAAGTAACTTACATATGGTCACATAGATAGTAAGTATCAGAGCTCACATTTGAATCAAAGCTATCCTATTCTAGGCCAAGTGTTCTTTCCTTCTTGTCGTGCTGCCTCCTGGATGGCTTCCCTAATAGCAACCCTCTCAAATCCATGGGCTCCCCTCAGCTCTGGGAAGATCATAGAATGTCAGAGTTGGAAGAAACCTTAGACCATAAGATGTGAGTTCATAGACTATTAGACCTGCAAGAGACTTTAGAGATCTGTCTAGTCAACTCTCTTACTTAAAAGGATTAGATGGGTATATACATTAATTTCCTCTACCTTGTATGTTGGATAGACTCATGAGCCCATTGAGAAATTGACCAGGATCTGTAGAACATTATTTCAGCAGGAAAACATGTGCCATATTTTAAATTCCAGACTCCCTGGGGCATCTAAGATGTTTTTAAGTTAGAAAATGCATGTGTGACTGAAAAAGTGGACAATCCAACATGTGCAACATTGGGGTCAATGGAATTATTTCCTTTTTTTTTTTTTTATAGAACTTGCTGTTTTGCAAGAAACGTGACCTAATCCTGTTCCTGGTGAATAGGCAATATGTACAGCAATGTAGATGACAGGTAAGTTTACTTTGAACTTGAAATCTGATCACTTTTCCTTTGGTTTTGCTTCTGTCATGTACAGGTAACCATATGAAGCAATAAACGGAAATTACTGTTGTGATTCAGTCCAACTTTGGAGGCATTATACATTTATTTGATGTATTTAATGATGTCACATTTTTTCTGATACTGCATCCTGGCATAAAGGAGACCCTCAACCTTCATAAGCAATGTCAGCAGATTATAAACCCTAGTGGATTCTACCAAGAAGAAAAGGCATTGAGTATGAGTGCAACTGTCTCCAAAGGATCAGCTTAACTTGGTCTGGAGAAGCTCATGACCAGAAGACTGGCCACTATGGCATGATTTTTTTTTTGCCATGACAACTGCTGAAACATCTCCAAAGTCTTGGAATGGTTGGAATCTATATCAGTCAGGGGAAAGGGATTGCTTATATAGATGAAACTTTAAATGTTGGAAATATTAAAGTATTTAATGATGTATGTGATCATTATTGGGCTGTCTAGAAATTCAGCACAACTGATAAGTGGTTCAAGTTGGTCCAAATTCTTTGTTTTTCTCTTCTATTAATTCTTGGGAACCTATAAAGATGAATCAAAGTTGAACACTTCCTTAAAATCACGTAAAATTTCATCCTCAATCTCTCTTCACACCCCTTTGCCCCCACACTCATTTGAATTCAATAAATGTTTATTAAGCACCTGCTTTATGCAAGGCATTATGCTGGGGATACAGCTAAAATCAAGATAACAAACCTCACTTATCAAAAGACATATCCTCAATCTGACTTCCTAATATTAGGAGTTCCCTATCACTTCCTCTTTCCATCTCTCCATGATACCAATAACAATCTTCTTGGTGCTGGTTGCCTCATATGTCCTCATCCTCCTTAATGCATCACCTCTGAGGGTCTTTGAGCAGAAAATCTGTCTGATGCCTACATCATTCTTTTTGTGGCTTACTAGGAGAGGCCAGTCCAAATGGTCCTGGGGAAGAAGGGGCAATAGACGTAAGGGCTGGGGGGGGGGGCAGTGCATGTGATCATGCATGTATATGTGCGTGCGTGTGCTCTAATGCAGGCATAGGACAGAGATCTAGATCAAGAAGTAAAAGTGGGACAAAGCAGGTACATGGGGAGGAGAGAAGACACTTCTCAGAGAAGGGGAGACATCTTTCTTTCCCCCTATCCTTTGTATTTTCTTGCTGAAATTCAACTCAGCAGTTTATCTCCCCAGGATATTCCCAGGATAAAGTTTAGATGCAACATGAGTATCTGGAGCATCAGTATGTCATACAGTATGACATGATAAATGCATTAGGATGGTTCAAGCAAAATCTATATACTGTTTGTGCATTCCTGTGGCTCCCTGGATCCTCAATCCTGCAGCTACATGCTTGGAAGCAAGAGGAGGAAAATGGGGAGGGGGCTCTTTCTAGGCTTGTCTTAAGCTAGGCAAGACCAGGGGTAGATCACAGTTTGGTGTTAGACTTAGTTTCAAGTGCTTTTCTAATTGTGTCACCTCTCTCTACCTCAATTTCTTCATCTGTAAATTGGAGATTATAATATTTGTACTGTTTACACACAAGGACATTTCCAGGTAAGTATTTTAGGGACTGCAGAAATGGGAGTCTATTATTGTTATTTCAAATGGGGGAGTAAGGCTATGTAGATGAGGACAGTTGGGATGGGAATTATACTGAGTAATTTCTTTGGAAACTTTTCCAGGTCAGGCATCCTCATTCCTAGGTACTCTTCTCCAAAGTTCTGCTTTCTGCAAGATGAAGAGGAAGAAAAGAAAAAAAATTCAGCAAAACCAATGCATCCAGAAAAAAAAATCTGACATTATATGTTCCATACCCACAAACCTCTGTAAATGAATTAGGGGATGGGAGAAAATATTATCTCATATCTCTTCTTTGGGGCCAAACTTGTTCTTTCTAATTTGCAAACTTTCGTTTTCCATTGCTTTATGGTTGTTTTTCTTTCTGCCTATATCATTGTAGTTGTTGTATGTAATGTTTTCCTGGCTCTGCTTGTTTTACTTTGCAGTCATTCATAGAAGTCTTTCCCTATTTCTCTGCATTAATTATATTCATTTCTTACCACACAGTAAAATTTAATTACATTCATTTACCTCAGTTATTTAGCTTCTTCCCCAACCAATGGATGTCTACAGTTTCTAGTTCTTTGATTACAACAAAGAAGAATGCTATAAATATTTTGATATTTACAGAGCTTTTTTCTTCTTTTTTTTTGTTCCCATCAGTGATCTTTTAGAAGGGTATATGACTAGAAGTGGAATCTATGTCAAAGGGTATGGACACTATAGTTACATTATTTGCAAAATTTTATATTACTTTCCAGAATGGTCGTACTAGTTCACAGTTCCACCAGTAATATGTTTATTTACCAATGTATTCAGCTTTAATAATTATGATCCATATATAGTGCCACAGGTTTAAAGTACAAAATTAATAGTAATAATGAAGCAGCAAGTTTACTGAATGTTTTTTTTTCTCATAACAGTTGAGGAAACCTGGGCTTAGAGAGGTAAAGTGAATTTATATAAGATTATACAATCAAGAGGTATCAGATACAATAGCAAATTAAATTGCACATATTAAAAAAAATCTTACTGATGTCCTCTGATACTTTCCTGTGGCATAAGGAAGACCCTGGACTTTTTGAGGTTTTGTCATTGGAGCACAAACTCTGACAGGCCCCTACTAAGGTGGAAAAGCTTTGTTCTATCCTAGAAATTTTGGTATGTTGTTTTATCATTATTATTTTTCTTTGACGTGATTAATTGTTTCTATGATTTGTTCCTTGACCCACTTATTATTTAGAATTTCATTATTAAGTCTCCATTTGGTTTTGTGTCTTTTGTTTGTAGCTCTTTCACAAATGACTTTTAAAAATTGCATAATGGTCCATAAAGGATGTATTTATTACTTCTGCCTTTTCACATTTGTTCATAATATCTCTGTGCCCTGATATATGGTCAGTTTTTGTAGAAGTTACATATGGTTCTGAGAAATACACATATTCTCTTGCAGTTCCATTTAGAAGATGCCATAAAGTCTATTAGCTCTAGTTTCTCCATCAGTTTTTTTCACTTTCATATTTTCCCTTTTTGTTCAATTTCTCCAAAACTGAAAAAGAGACATTGAAGTCTCTTATGACTGTTGTGCTACTATGTATGCATTATTGTTGCTCATTCAACGTTTCCCTTTTGAATTTAGATATTGAGTCATTTTGAGCATATAAGTTTAGTACTAATATTGGTTTGTAATCTATACTTCCTTTCAACATAATGTAGCTTACTTGTGTTACCCTTTTTATTTTTTGTATGTTTGTTTTTCCTTTCTGAGATATCTTGATTGGAACTCCTACCTTTTTTTGTCATTTTGGAGAGGGGAAGGCAGGGCAATTGGGGTTAAGTGACTTGCCCAAGGTCACACAGCTAGTAAGTGTTAAGTGTTTGAGGTGGGATTTCAACTCAGGTCCTCCTGACTCTAGGGCCAGTGCTCTATTCACTGTGCCACCTACACGCCCCAACTCCTACTTTTTTTGGATTCACTTTATACAGAGTAAATTTTTTTTCTGTCCCCTCAGTTTTAGTCCATGTCTATCTTTTTTTTTTCTTCAAATTTGTTTCTCATAAACAATTGGTTGTGGGTTTTTTTTCTTATCTAATTTGTCACTCTTTTTTAGTTTTATTGCATTGCTTAATCCATTCGTGTTTAAAGTTATGAGGTAGGTTTATGTTTTCCTCCAATTTGTCTTATATATATGTGTGTGTATGTGTGTGTGTGTATTTTTTAAAGTTATGACTCCTTTCCTTCTGTTATAAACACAGTACTATATCTCAGACAGTTGCTAGATGTATGACCCTGGCCAAGTCACTTAATCTTGTTATAATAACACCTACTTCTTGGTGTTATTGAGAGGATAAAATAAGATAATATTGTAAAGCACTCTGCAAACTTTACAACTCTATCTAAATGCTAGCTGTTACTATTAACTACATTCTTGGATAATGAAAGAGTTGGCAGGTGTGATTGCTGAGTCATTCAGTAATATTTGAAAGATTATGGGAAATGGAAGAGGTACCACAAAAAAGCAGAAAGGCAAATGGCTCAATTTTTTAAAAGGAGAAGAGAATAGAGGCTGCAAACTTTAGACCAGTGACCTTGGCTTCTATTCCTAAGACAAATCTACAGAAAATTATTAAAGAGACAGTTGTAAATATCTAGATAGGAAAGAGGTATTTCTGAAGAGCAGACATGACTTCATCAAGAGTACATCATACAAACTAACCTCATTTCTCCTTTTTTCAGTTTTACTAAACTAGTGGATGGGGAAATGCTTTGGATATAGATTCTAGTGGAGCCTTGGTCAAAGTAATTTATGGAGAAGATGGAGAGATGGGGATTAGATGATAATACAACTAAGTGGATTAAGAACTGGCTGGATGGCTAGACTCCAAGAGTAGTCAACAATAGTGCAAGGTCAGCTTGGTGGGGAGTTTCTAGTAGGCTACCCCAGGGATCTGTTCTTGACTCATTCTGTTTAACATTGATGACTTGGATAAAGGCATAGACGGCATGCTCATCAAATTTGCATATTATACAAAGTTAGAAAGGATAAGATGGTGAACAACAGTCAGTTTTCAAAGAGATCTTTTTTTTTTTAAGCAATTGGGGTTAAGTAACTTGCTCAAGGTTACACGGCCGGTTATTTCTGGGTGGGTGCTAAGTGTCTGAGCCCAGATTAGATCCCAGGTCATCCCGACTCTGGGGCTGGTGCTTTTACTTGCTGTACTACCTGGCCACCCCTTCAAAGAGATCTTGAGAGAATAAAGCAGTGGACTTAAATGAATAAGATGAAGTTCCATAGGGATAAATTGAAAGTTTATTCTTGGGTACAATAAAAAAATCAACTTCACCAGTATAAGATGGCATATTAGATAACAGTTCTGAAAAAAAAAAAGAGATGGTACTTTAGTAGACTACAAAGCAGTGTGACATGGCAGTCAAAAAGTTAATGCAATCTTGGACTGCATTAAGAGAGGCAGCTTCCAGGAATATAGAGGTGAAAGCTCTGCTGTACTCTGCCCTTATTAGACCTCATCTGGATTATTTTCTTTAGTTCTCAGTCTATGGTTTGAGAAAAACATTGATAAGTGTCCAGAGGAGGGCAATCAAGATGGTGAAGATTGATTCAATCTCCTAAGAGGACCAATTAAAGGACCTAAGAATGTTTAGCCTGGAGAAGAAAAGACTCAGGGAGGGCAAAAGAACCATCATAAAGTACAGTATTTGTAGGAGCTATTATGTGGTAGAGAGATTGATTACATTTATTCTATTTGGCCCCAGTGAGTAGAACTAGGAATAGGGGTGGAAATTTCACAGAGATAAATTTAGGTTTGATGTTGGGAAAAATATCCTAATTAGAGCTATCCAAAAGATAAATGGGACACCTTGAAGCATGGTGGGATTCCCTTCCTTGGAGGTCTTCATGCAGAGGCTGGGTGACTCCTTGCCAATATAATGTAGTGGGGATTCCTTTCATGGGCAGATTGGATTTGATTGCTTCGTAACTCTTAAATTCTGTGATTCTGTCTTCAAGCAAGGTCTGGGAGGCATTTTAGTATTTTATGGTGGGGATTCCTTCTATAAAACTATTGGGTGAAATGGTTCTTTTGAACCTCAAATTCTTTCTTTGAACCTCAAAATCTCTCAAATTCAGTTATTTTTTTCATTCAATATTATTTGATTTTCAGTTCCAGATTGTCTTCCTTTTGCACCCATTGAGAAGGCAAAAAATACAAATATGAAGTCGTACAATACAAATTTCCACATTAGCCATGTTAAAAAAAAAAGAAATAGAAAAAATATGTTTCAATATGCACTCAGAGTCCACTAGTTCTCTTTCTGGTAGATAGCATGTTTTATCATGAGTCCTTTGGAACAGTGGTGCATCATTGTATTGATCGGAGTTATTAATTCTTTCATGGTTGAGTTTCTTTTTTTTTTCATGGTTGAGTTTCTTTATGATATTGCTGTTTCTGGGTAAATTAATTGCCCTCTTGGTTCTACTCACTCCTCTCTATCAGTTCATATAAATATTCCCGGGTTTTCCTGAAACTGCCTCCTTCATGATTTCTTATGGCACAGTAGTGTTGTTTTTGCCTGGTTTTGCCCTCCTCTGGACATTTATCAATGTTTTTCTCAAACCATAGACTCCGAACTGAAGACAATAATCCAGATGAGGTCTAATACTGTGATATTTTTATGGAGTTGCTGTGATATATGCTGGTGGGAGCATGCTTGTGAATGAAACCATGGATCCTTGAAATATCAGAGCAAAAAAGCAATTAGACCCTCAGAAAATGCCAAATTTAAGAGAATTCTTGCACCTCAATATGAAGCTTGGTAAATTGAGACTTAGCAGCCTGGAAAAAATGAGAAACTCTACAAATGGTCATCAGTAAAAAGTGGGTTGCTTCATCTAATTCCCCACGGATGTACTTTAGGAAATGTCAGCATGCTTGTACTAGTTTTACTTAGTAGGACTCAGCATTCACGCTGGGACTGGGGATAATTATTTAGGTCAGTTGGCCAGCTACAAATACTTGGCCAGATTTATGCTGTGTGAATAGAAAAAGAAATTAACCTGAAGAGGCCAGGAGGGATGAGGACAACATAGCGCTCTAAAAAGAATTCCTTACTGAGAGCAAAGAAAGTTGGGATTTACACTTCTTATACTTTCTAGCTGTCAATTCACTCCAAGCCTCAGCCTACCTCAGTCTACCTCAGATGCAGACAGTGATGTATTGTCTACCTTACAGGTAGCTCTGCTATTTACTTCCTGTGTGACCTTGGGCAAATCATTTAACCCATCTGGGCCTCAGTTTCTTTTTTTTTTTTTTGGAGGGCAATTGGGGTTAAGTGACTTGCTCAAAGTCACACGGCTAGTACTTGTGTCAAGTGTATTGAGGCCGGATTTGAACTCAGATCCTCTTGACTCCAGGGCCGGTGCTCTATTTACTGTGCCACCTAGCTGCCCCAAGGGCCTCAGTTTCTTACCTGTAAAGTGAATGGGTTTCACTTGATGACTTCTAGGGTCCTTTCCATTTCCACTTCTATGATTCTGGAATACCGTGAGACAGTATATGTACAGTACTTTCCAAGATTTTTGGGTTCAGAAAAGTGAACCGATTTTTCCAGTTTCCTTATCTGTAAAATGAGGACAATATTATTATTTGAACTGCCTCAGATTAAGTATAATGTATATAAAAAGTACATCATAAACCTTAAAGAATTGTAAAAATGTAAACTCTTATTACCAAGCTATTGTTCTTTTGGGACAGCTAGGTGGTGCTGTGGATAGCGTGCTGGGCCTGGAGTCAGAAGACTCATCTTTGTGAGTTCAAATCTGGCCTTAGACACTTACTAGTTTTTTGACCCTAAGCAAGTAACTTAACCCTGTTTGTCTTAGTTCCTCATCTGTAAAATGAGCTGGAGAAGAAAATGGTAAACAATTCTAGTATCTTTGCTGCAAAACAAAACAAAATAAACAAAAAACGAAATGGGATCGTGAAGAGTTGGACATGACTAAAAAATTACTTTGCAACAACATTGTTCTTCTGAATTTCAAAGTTAATGAATTTTAAGCTTATGGTCTTAAGGATTTCTATGTCACCTAGGGAGGAGGTTTCCAGTGGAGTATTCCAGAGATCTGTCCTTGCCCCTATGCTGGGAAGCACTTTAATCAGTAACATTTGGTAAAGGCATAAACGCCATAGATAGCAAAATTGCAAATTACATAAAATTAGAAGGGATAGCTAACACATTAGATAATAGAGTCTGTATCCAGGCTAGAAAGGTGACCCAAATCTAATAAGATGATATTTAATTGGGATAAAGTTAACATCTGACACTTGGGCTCAAAAAATTAACTTGGCAGGATGGCATATGTGTGGCTACACGATGGCTTATGTAAAAATGGTCTGGGGGATTTAGTGAATTGCAGGTTCCATGTGAGTTATGGCAGCCCCAATAAACATCCTAGGCTGCCTTGAGAGGCATAGTGGTTGTCCTGCTCTTCTCTGTCAAGGCTAGACCACATCCAGGGCATTGTGTTCAGTTCTGTGTGACAGATTGAAGGATGTTTTCAGAGAAGGGTAACCAAGATGGTCAAGGAACTAGAATTCATGCCAAAGCAGGATCAGTTGAAGAATTTAGTAATACTTTAGTTAGATTATACCCTTTAAAGCTTAAAGGAAGTCCTCCTTGACATGGTAGATAAACTTTAGCCCCAAGAGGTTTTGCATATTAAAAATATAATTGAGAGATACTAAATTGAGATAATGGTGGGAGCAGCCATATACCGAGGCAGAGTCAAAGCCACAGTGAATCTTTGTGGCCTTGGCTAGTCCCTGGTGCTGGAAAAAGATAAAGACCTCTTCCAGAAGCAGCTCAAAGACAGCCAGCGGGATAATGCCAAGCAGATTGCTTTTGCTGCCTTCAAGAATGGTGTGATGCCTTCGTGATAGGTCTTCAGAGTTAGCACCCCCAAGCAGGCAATCTTGTCCCTCATCCCTTTCCATATTCCTCCCCACCCCCACTAGGGAATGATTGTTGCTGTCCTTCACTGTGCTTTCTTCTCTACTCTGAGAATTGTTCTCCTATCATTATGTTTCCTCATTTCAGTATCCCTGTTCTCTCGGAATGCCTCATGCCCCTTCTGTCCCTTAAATTCCAGTGGTTATGGTTATCTGCTTTCCTGGATGGGTCTCTAGGCTCCCACTTCTGGTTTGTTTTATGCCATTTGGATAACCTTTTGGCAGAATGACATTCTCTGCCATTGTAAAGAGTTTTCTAAAAATCCGAATAAAGTTAGTGGCCTTAAAAGTGTATATAAAGATATACACATACATTTGGGAAGGTTAAAAACAATTCATGTATTATGCATAAGTGTTGTTAGGGAAGTTTTTGAGATTTTCCTAAACTGTTAAGGATGGACATAATTATGGATCATAGTTCTCTCTATGGAGAGTTCTCTCTATATGGACCTTATAATTTAGGAGGGAACTCATGGAGTTGTAGGATCATAAAAGAAAAATTGATAGGGACCTCAGGGGCCCTCTAGTCTAATACCTTCATTTTACAGAAAACAAACTTAGGAATGTTAAGTGATTTGCCCATGGTCATACAAGTAGTAAATAACAGACGATTTGGACCCATATCCTCTGATTCCAGAGTCAGTTTTCTTTCCACTGTATGACGTTGCCCCCCAAACTCTTTTATTTTTTTTGCTTTTTGGAGGGCAGTTGGGGTTAAGTGACTTGACCGAGGTCACATGGCTAGTTTTTGTGTTAAGTGCCCGAGGCCACATTTGAACTCAGGTCCTCCTGACTCCAAGGCCGGTGCTATATTCACTGCACCATCTAGCTGCCCCCCCCCAACTCTTATATAGAGAAATGTAATGTAGTGTATAAGTGCAGATTTACCCCCTGACTCCCCCTTAGAGTTACTTTGTGTTTACTCTTCTGAGCATCCATTTGAAAAATAGTCTGTCTTAGCCCTTCGTGTACTGATGTACTCCCTCCTATCAGTGCCCACTGACTGAACCCTTCATTCAAGTTTCTGTGTTTTTTGTTTGAAGTTTCCTGAGCTCTGTGTGTGCTACCCTGAGGCAGAGGCAAAGGAAAAGGCAGATGCCGCTTAATCGCCAAATGTGAAAGTCTGAGTTGGAAGAGAACTTTAGTGATATCTATTCTAATCTATAAAAGAGCAGGAATTCTTTCTACCAATAAAAGGACATTCTTTTTTTTTTGTATGACAAGTCTTGAAAAATCTTCTCCCCCTCCTCACCCCTAGTCCTTCACCCAAGTCATGTCTTCTCTGGGCTAAGCATGCTTAGTTCCTTGAATGGACCTCTCATGGCATGCTTACCACCTTCATTACCATCCCTCACCACCCTTCTCTGAACAGTTGTTTGTCAGTGACCTTCTTAAAAATGTACTGAACATAATATTTCAGAAGTGGACTCACCAGAACAGAGTACAGAGAGCTTTTGACTCCCTCATTCTGTGGACTTTATCTCTTAAGACAATATAAGATTCAAGGCAGAAGTGTCCTGTCTTTTGTATCATGCAGAAGTTAGTTTCTTTCTCTGGGACCCCACTGGTCTGTGTGTGCTGGTGGGAGCTAGATATAATTGGGACCATTTTGGGGTCACTAGGATGAAAAGTTAATTTGAAGATTAAGTGACTCATTAGAGTTAGTGGTACCAGATTAGCATGTAAGTGGGAAATGTTTAACAAAATAATAAAAATATAATATAACATAGATAATGCTAATTTGAGGTTTTTTAAGTCAACATCTGTCTTTGCTTGAGTTGGACACCAGTGGTATAGAGGAAGGAGAATTAGTCAAGGTTCAAGTCTAGACTTTCCTGCTTACTAGCTGTGTGAACTAACCTTTATGAACCTTTATTTCTTCCTGAAAATTGATGATGAGAATCTATCCAGTGTCTTCCTTACTGGATTGTTATAAGGATAAAAAACCCATAAATATGTAAAGTGCTACTACCTTACCCTTATCTGCCAATAGAGGGAGGAGATGATGGTGGGCACTGGAGAATATTATTTTAATTTATTCTATTTATTTTAGAAATTTTTTATCTATATATATCATATCCCTTTCATTTCTAAGTATGTCGTCTCTCCATCTCCTACCTAGAGAGTCATTTGACATTACACAAAAGAGGAAAAAAAAGAAATAGTTCACCAAAACCAACTAGTACATCAACTGAATCAAACTGAAAGCAGTGGTCAGTAACCCATAGCCCCTCACCTCTGCAAAGATGGAAGGAAAGTGCCTTCATCTCTTCTTCAGGATGAGTTTGTTCATTATAATTACTTATAGCATTCAGTTTTTAAAAATTATCATTTTTTTACATTTATACTCTAGTCATTGTGTACATTGCTTTCCTGTTGCTGCTTACTTTATTTTGCATCAGTTTGTACAAGTCTTCTTATGTTTCTCTGTATTCTTCACATTTGTCTCTTGGCACAATAATACTTCATTATATCCATGTACTACAGTTTATTAAACCACTACACAATCAATGGGCATCCACTTTATTTCCAGTTCTTGTTATTATAAAGAATGCTACTATAAATATTTTAGTGTATGTGAGCCTTCTTTCTCTATTGGACTTCCTTGGGGTATGCGCCTATTAGTGGTTAAAGGGCAAATAGTGTTTTAGTCTCTTTCTTAGGATAATTCCAAAACCAATTAAATTCAACAATCATTTTTGAAATGCCACCAATGAGTGCAGTGAGTCCTGCACTCAGTACAAAGAATACAAAACTCAAAAATGACAGACCTTGTCCTTAAGAAATTTACAATCTAATAGCAGGAATCTGAGGTGGGCACAGATAAGTATTATATAAGATAGAATGTGATAGGGGCAAAGGTGATATTTAGCTGACCCATATATTTCATGTAGAGTTCATGAAGGGGAGTAATATGAGAGATAGATAAATGTTTATCAAGCACTTACCATATTCTTGGTACTATGTCTAATCAAGCAAGATAGTCACTGCCTTCAAGGAGTTCATTATAATGGAAGAAGATGACAAAAAAGATGCTAGGGAGTGATAGAGGAGGGCACACAAACAGGGGAATGGGGAGGAAACTGCAGGAAATTGTATAGAGGTTTGGCCCCAGCAAGGAGTCACCTCAGTTAGGGGAGCCAGCAATAAACTCTGTGACTGAGATAGTTAAAGAGTAGAGCCTCATGGTGAAGAGAGAGCAGAACATAATGTGGAGGTCTGAACCCTGGCAAGATAAGGCTCACCAATCGGGTAGGGGAGCCCAGATTGGAAAGAAAACTGGGAAGGAAGGTTGGAGCGAGATCATGGAGGCTCTTAAATAGGGTTACTGTCATAAGAGCATAGATTTAGAGAGAGAAGGACCTTTGAGGTCATTTAGACCAAATCCTTCATTTTACAGTTGAGAAGACTAAATGGCAGGCTAGGGAATTTACCAAACCATCACACACTCAGCCATGGTAATCATGGCAGTGGGAAGGTTGTCATTATGGTTGAACATTCTGACCTTAATAGTCCATTCTTACTTATAACCCTTCATCTTCCTGTCCGGCAGAGGACCCCATCCTAGCCTTTTTTATGTTGAGGTTGGCCCTGGGACGTAAACAGTTCAACAGACACAGGAAACCAAAGAATCAACACTGAGTTCTTTTTGAATAATGCTAATGTGTTCTATGTGCAGCCCTCAAAATGCTATCACAACAGGTGCAGAGTGAGTATCATGGAGGCCAGGGATCAATAGGGGCACAATGAAGAATGTTTTAAACTAAACATTTCCATTTTCAGTTTAACCATAGCAAGACTGTCTGAGTTCTTAGTATGCATAGACCATTTAGAAAGTGGAGATTAGTTGAACTTTTGGCTTTTTTTTAGTTGCCAGCCCATAATGTAATCATAGCTTTAAAAATGTGCTTTTTAGATGTAGAATTTTCCTATCTGCACCCTCAATCTGTCACTCAGGGATTCTTGAAGTGCCCAAGGAGTACCTGGGGATGAGATAAGGATCTTGATAGGCTAGACTGTTGAGTTGAATGCAATAAAATGAAGCTTAATGTGGACAAAATGTGTATTCCTATTCTTATATAAATGACTGGGATTTTTTTTTTTTGGACCCCAAGAACACTGTGGGAGAGATCTAGCTAGACAAAAGGTAGTGTGAGATAGACCTGGGGAGTTTAGTGCACTACAAATTCAAAATGAACCAATAGTATAATATACCTCCCAAAATTAATGTTACTTTAAGCTGCATTGAGAAGCGTAACATCCAGAAAGAGGAGATGATAGTTCGGTTGTTAACTCTGCCCTCGTCTGGCCACATTTAGAAAATTCAATTTCAAGTCTTCAGTCCTGGTTATCGCATTTTAGGAAGGACTTTGATCAATTGGATTATGTCCAGAGATGGGCAACCAACTACATCTCAGAATCTTTTGTGAGGCCATTAGGGTGCCTTAAATGATAACGATGTGATTAAGGAATTCTTCCTGAGTCAAGGGTACAATGCTTTCCCCTGATCTGACTTCTGCGTCTGATGCAGTGTGGGATATCTGGGCTATGTGTGCTATTGCAGATGATCACATTCCAGTAGATGGCATCTTAGAAGATGTGGTTCATGAAGTGTTTATGGAAGTTCTAAGGGGACCCTCTAGATTCTGCACGGCTTCATGATGACCACAGTGCTTTCCTAATGCAGTTTTCCCTCAACCACCTGGCCAGACTGGTTGGTTTAACTTGATATAACTTGTTAGGACCAAAGCCCATATTTGCAACCTCAAACAGACTCTAAGATAAGTAGGTCAGTGCTAAAAGTGGTTTATTCCTGTTGGGAACTTTCCCCAGAGGCAGTGTCTCTATATTAGTCAAAGCATCTCTGCCTTTTCCTGCCCTTGTCCCCTCTTACCATATTCTGTCACTATGTGCTGCCCCAGAATGACTTTTATTGCCTGCATTTCCTGCTGAGGGCTCTGTGTTGTGTGGCTCCTTGCTAGACCCTTACCCCAGTGTTTGTAACATCCATTCTTTGCCTTCTCTCTCAGAGGGTTCTCTCCTGAAGTCCTTCCTTTGAGGTATTTGCTATTGCCCTAGCTCCAGAGCCCTTTCCTAGGACCTACACCTTGCAGGTAAAAAGTATCGTCTGTTTACAGAGTACACAGAGGGGTTCTTTAGCTACTCTTTTTCTGGCATTAGAGGAAGGACACTTCCCTAGGCTGGCACACAGTTTTTTGTGCCAGACATAGTGTGGGTCTGTCCCAACTTGTCTGGGTTAAGTGCTTCAGGCTGCCGTTTGGGCAGATGATCACATGCTGTTCAAGGACACCCTAAATGATATAATTCATGACAACAACTGTTGGCCATAGAGCTGAATTAGGAGTTGGATCAGGTATAATCATGGAGGAAAGGGGAAGAGGGATAAAGGGCAGTCAAGTTGAATGGCCTCGTATCTATATGTTTGTGTTTGTTTTGTGTTTGTCTTTCCACTACAAAGTAGAACAAAAAGTGATTCTCAGGTTAAAAAGTATCATTCATGAAATAAGCCCAATATTTTATTTCTCTTTTAGTAGTAGCTATAATTCATGAAGTAAACTCAATATTCCTTTTTTTCCTAATAGTTATAATTCTTCATTAACTTCTTCCAAGGCTCAAGACTTCTTTCTCACCTCCCTTTTATTTTTTATTTTTGCAATCAGCAGAAATTCATCTCCTATCCTCCTACCCTCCAACTTAAGATGAAAAACAAAACAAAACTCCTGTTATGAACATGTATAGTCAAGAAAATCTTAATTTATGTAATGTGTCTCATTCTGCACTCTAAGTCTTCCACATCTCCATTAAGAAATAGCCTGTTTTCATCATTAGTCCTCTTGAATCATGGCTTGTTGTTATGCTGATAAGAATTATTAAATCAGCTGTTTTCTTGGTTCTGTTCACTTTTCTCTGCATCAGTTCATACAAGTCTTCCCAGGCCTATCTGACACCAGTGCCTTCATCCTTTCTTTTTTAACTTTGTTTTTTGGAGGGGGAAGGTAGGGCAATTGGAGTTAAGTGACTTGCCCAAGGTCACATGGCTAGTTTTTTGTGTTCAGTGTCTGAGGCCAGATTTGAACTCAGGTCTTCCTGACTCCAGGGCTGGTGCTCTATTCACTGCACCACCTAGTCACTCCCCTTCATCCTTTCTTATAGCACAAAAAATTTTATCACATTTATATACCATAACTTATTCAAATGTTTTCCAGTTGATGGGAACCCCTTAGATTCCCATTTTTTGCCATCTCAAAAAGAGCTATAATTTTTTTTTTACATCCTTACTTAGTGTTGCTTTGCATATAACTAATTCTATCTCCTCCTCCTTAATCCAGCTGCCCCTTGAGTCAGCCAGGTGGAGCAGTGGGTTGAATGCCAGACCTGGAGTCAGGAAGACCTGACAAATCTAGTTTCAGACACTTACTAGCTGTGACCCTCAGCAAGTCACTTAACCTGTGGCTACCTCAGTTTCCTCACAATGGGGATAATAATAGCACTTACCTTACAAGGTTGTTGTGAGGATCAAATTTTGTAAAATGCCGATTACAGTGCCTAATAAATGCTTATTCCCTTTATCCCTTCTTCCTTTTTCCCTTTCCCTCCTATTTCCCTGTTGAATAAAATATATTGCTGTACCCAACTCTGAGTGTGCGTATTTTCTTCCTTTCTCTGACTTGTTCTGCTCCCTGCTGTTCTTCCTCCTTGTTTACATGAACTTTTACTTGTGCATCCTGATTACGTGATGTAGTTTCTCCTAACCTTCCTTTCCTTTCCCCTTCTGTCCCCCACCATGGTGTATTCCTCTTTTTCTCTCTTTTTGTGCCTAAAAAAAATCATCAAGGCATCACAAAACCATGCCTAGGCCTTCTGTCTAATTAGACTACTGCTGTGATCCTTGAAGATGGTTCGGTTCAGAGGGGACACGTTAGTTTATAAACAGTTTGTCTTTGTTTAGTTCCTTATGATTGCTCATGTTTACCTATTTGTTTCTCTTAACTCTTGTATTTGAACTTCTCAGTTTATAGGCAGCTCTGATCTTTTCATCAGGAATATTTGGAAGTCTTCTGTTTCATTGAAGGAACATTTTTCCCACTGTCTGATTAATAATATTTTCAGTTTTTTGGGGTAAGTTATTCTTGCTTGTAAGCCCATACTGTTGCTTTCTAGAATATCATATTCCAAGTTCTCCAATGTTTTATAATGGTAGTTGTTAAGTCATATGTGATTTTGACAGTGTCTCCTTAGTATTGAAATTCTTTCTGACTGCTTGCACTATTTTAGTTTGACCTGGAAGCTTTGGATTTTGGCTATTATGTTGTTAGGAATTTTTATCTTGAGGCTTCTTTCAGGAGGTTACCAGTAAATCCTATTTCCGTTTTGTCTTCTGATTCTAAGAGTTGTAGGCAGTTTTCTTTTGAGATTTCTTGAAAGATAGTATCAAAACTCTTGTTTTGGCACATGACTTTTAGACAGCCTGATGATTCTTAAATTGTTTCTCCTCTGTTTTATGGGTCAATTGTTTTTTTCCTATAAGAAATCTTACATTTTCAACTATTTCTTTTTAAATTTTCTGTTTTCATTTTAGTATTTCTTGCTGCCTTCTGGAGTAATTGGCTTTAATTTGATCCATTCTTATTTTCAGGAAGCATGTTGCTTGGGCAAGATTTTGTACCTTTTGGTTCAAGCTATTAATTCCATTTCCATTTCTTCTTTAGTTCTTAATTTCCAAATTTTTCATCTAAATCTCTCATTCTGTTTATTAAAAAAAATTGTAACTCTTTTTTCTTTTTTTTTTTTTTTTCCTTTTGGAGGGCAATTGGGGTTAAGTAACTTTCCCAAGATTTTATGTGTATTTTTTGTGTGTGTGTGTGTGTGTGTGTGTGTGTGTGTGTGTGTGTAAGTGTTAAATGTCTGAGGTCAGAACCAAACTCAGGTCCACCTGACTCTGGGGCCAGCACTTTACTCACTGCGCTACCTAGCTGCCCCCCTAATTTTAACTCTTTGAAAAACTTTTGCTTCATTTTTCCAGGAATTCTGGTTGAATTTTGTCTAAGCTGTGTTTTTCTTTGAGGTTTTACTTGTAGAAGTTTTGAATTCATTCTTCTGAATTTATGTCTTGAGCACAGCTGTCACCATAATAATTTTTTATGGTGGGTTTCTTCTTTTGTTTATTCATTTTCCCCCACCTACTTCCTAACTTCAGACTTTTTGTTAGAGTTGAGTTCTGGACATTACTGAGGGAAGATCTGGGCTGATCCCGTTGCTACTTTCTTTAGGTATTGAATGTTGTATTATTCTAGGTTCTTAGGAATGGCTTAGTCCAGGGACCTGCAAACTTTCATTGCTCTGTCTGACCATGTCGCCCTCAGTCTGAACTCTGTAACTTTCTGACCTGGGTTTGGGTCTGGGCAATAATAGACTACTGCTATACTCATATTCATCCAGGTAGGAAACTACTGGTTCAGAGTGACAGAGCTGTAGGCTTCCTTTTGGTCCAAATTTTCTGCCCTGATGATTTCTCTGCAAGCCTCATACTGGGCTGCTTAGAACTGAGACCACTCTTAGCTCGTGGGGTCTCAGCCACTCAGCTGTTGCTTGCTTCTAGACTTGTTCCTCCCATTATACTGCAATTGTTCCTTGTCCCACAATATCACCTTTGAGTGCTGGTCCTCTCCTCAGTCTGTCCTAGATTTGTGACTTGGAACTGGACAGTAGGCAACAATGCTGCCAGTTGGCCCACATTCCCACAGGAGGTTACACTGCCCCAGCATGGGTCTGAGACCTCATTTTGCCCTGGTGTACTGCCTCTCCCTTTACTGGAGGGCTCTGTGCTGTGTGGCTCCTTGTTAGATCCTGACTTCAGTGTTTATAGATCTCTCCAACTCCTTTTCTGGTCTGGACTTGAAAAATGGCCAATTTTTTTTCTTTTTTAAATTGGATTTCCCGGTCAGGGTTCACACTGGTGTGTTTTCTAGCTCTGTTTGGAGGAATTCTTTTTGAGGGATGGTGGGGGATGGAATTTGCTATGCTGTTCCACCATTTTGACTTCTTTGCCCTCCTCCCTTTTCTAAGTCAGGGAAGCAAGTGAGTCCTAGATAATAAATAATCAATCAATCCTTAGAATGTGGTATTCCTTTACCAAATAGGACAATTCTCACAACTTCCCTTAAAATCATCAGGCAGGTTGTTAAGCTTTATATCTTTGGATCTGAGCCAGTGATTTTCCAGGCCTACCTATTTCACTTACTCCATCTGTCCAGTCAGTTTATCCACCTGGCTGACATTACATGGTGACAGACTTCTATATGTCAAACATTTTAGGGATAAGTAGCAGTGGGTAAGAGATGACCCAGATGTGTTCAGCTTTTAGTCAAGAAATGTGGGTTCAAATCCTGACTTTGATGATTACTAACCATGTGAACAAGTAATTTCATTTGTATTTTCTTTCTTCATCAATTAATAAGTACTTATTAAATGTGTACTTGTGTGCCAGGGGCTAGGCTAGGTGTTAGGCTTACAAATAAAAAAATGAAATAATCTTTGCCTTCAAGGCACTTACACTTCTATTAGGAGAGAAAATATGGACATTTTAAGGCATTGAATAAATATGAGATAGTTAAGGAATGAGAGCAGTTAGGAGGATCAGTCAGGGCCTTATCAACTTAGAGGAAATGATGGATTTCTTGGAAGATTTCTGAAGGAAATTAGGTGTTTTATGAAGGGGAGGTGAGGAAGGAATGCATTCTAAGTATGGGGAACAACCAATGCAAAATGAGAGATGGAATACCATTTATGAATAACAGAAAGGTTGGCTTGCTTGGAATGGGAAAGGGTGTAATGTATTATGATACTGGAAACATAGGTTAGGTCCTGATTATGAAGGACCAGCCAGAAGAGTTTCTATGGGATCCCAGAAGTAATGGGAAGTCACTGAAGCTTATCAAGTAAGGCAGTGACAAGATCAAGGAAATGAAGGAAATTACTTTGGCGGCTGTATGGACCATAAATTAAAGTTGGGAGAGACTCGATATAGGACAACCAATTAGGGAACTTTTAAATAATCTAGGCTGGAGGTGATGAAGACCTGAACTAGGCTTGTGAATTTAGAGAAGGAGTTGAATATGAGAGGTATTGGAAAGGTAGAAAACAGCAAGATATGGCAGCTGATTGGATATATGGGATAAGGGAGAATCAAGGACAACTTTGAGGTTATGAACCTAGGAAAGTGGAAGATTAGTGGTACATTTTGTAGAAATAGGGGCAGTTAGTAGAAAGGTGGGCTTAAGGGGACAGATAATAAGTTCTGCCTTGGACATGTTGAGTTTAAAATGTCTGATAGGCAGTTCACGATACAAATATGGAGCTTAGGAGGGAGACCAGGACTAAATGTATAGATCTTTGAGTTACCTGTATAGATATTATAACTGAGTGTGTGGGAGCTAACTAGGTCACTCAGAGAAAGTATAAATAATGAAAGAGAAGGTTTCAGAACAGAGCTTTGGGATATACTGTCACTTTGAGGAAGTGATAGGAATGACTAGCCAGCAAGGGAGACTAGGAAGCAATGATCATAAAGATAGGAGCAGAAAAGAAAGGAAAGATAATTTATAAGGTAGGATTAATACTTGCAGTGTCTGTTCCAAAAACTTCGAATGTAAGATGGTGTAAAGGAGTTATACTTTTTGTCAGTTTGGAAAACTCTTAGTGTGAGAACTCTCTCCACTATTGCAGATTGTAACTTTGTATAGAACTTACATCTAATTTTGGGGAAATGCTTGAGTCACATAAAGGTTAAACTCCTTGCTCAGGGTCATACAACTGAAAGGAATTAAAGGCAAGATTTGTACTCAGGTTCTTCTGACTCCATGCATAGAACCTTTATATTAATATTTATTAATTAATATAGTAACCTTTATATTAAAGAACTACATGAATGTGAATGATTCCATTGACAGTTGATTTGTGCACAAGAAATGGTATAAAAGACATTAGGAAATGTAAGATCAGAAAAGGTGGGTCAATAATGAAGAAAAAATAAAGGTTAACCAGACGGAGTTCTATGATGCTGTTTCTGAACTTTTGTAAGTCTTTATTCCTTTGAGAAGATCTTCTGTGGAGGATTTGTAGAAAGATTTGTGGAAAAAAGGCCAAGAATTCCATCAGTGTGTATAGCTGAAGCAGGCAGCAGTGATGGACAGTGAGCCTGGGCCAGAGTTAAACAGGAAAGTCTCTATTCCCAGCCAACTGTCTGACTTGGGGTTAGAAAATTCCTTTGAGGGGTGGCTAGGTGGTGCAGTGAGTAAAGCGCCGGTCCTGGAGTCAGGAGGACCAGAGTTCGGTTCCAGCATCAGACACTTAACACCCACACAAAAAAAACTAGCCGTGTAACCTTGGGCAAGTTACTTAACCCCAATTGCCCTCCAAAAGGCAAAAAAAAGAAAGAAAGAAATTCCTTTGAATTCCTATTAAGTCGTGCGTATTAATCTGAATTTCCTGATACTCTAGTCAACAAAGTACTGCCAGAGGTGGTGATGGGAGAGGCCTGAGACTCCCCTCCGCTTTCATTTTCCCTGATAAATATACAAATAAAAATAGTGAAAATTTCCCTCCATTCTTTGTAGTGGTGAGAGACTTCTATTAAGAGAAACAATATGGACATTTTAAGGTATTGAGTAAATTTGAAATAGTTAAGGAAGGAGAGCAGTGAGAAGGATCAGTAAGGGCCTTCCCTACACTGAATGCTGTAACTCTGCACGGAATACTATAACATCACACTTAGTTGGTGTATTAGTTAGTTTTACTGAACTTTTTTTCCTCTTTGTTTTAAGGAGGGGATACATGCATATCCATATATGTATGTGTGTATGTACATATATGTGTACATATGTAATATATATAAATATATGTACACACATAAATAGATAGGCAGATGAAGTAAAAACAAAATATACCAATTAAAAAATAAAAGAGGAGCAAAGACAAAAGGGTTAGATGAAGCTCCCAGAGGTACATCATTTTTCTACTCCATGTCTCTGTCATGTTAGAAACAATTGCTGGTAGTTTTATCATTTTGACCAATAGGAAAAAAAAGGTTGTCTCTACAGGGAGGACCTGGATTGAAACGTGGTTCTGAAACTGATTAGTTGCATAGCCTAACTTCTCTCAACCTCAGTTTCCTTAACCGTAAATCAGGGAAAATAATACTTCTAATATCTTCCTCATATGATCATCTAAGGAAAATACTTCTTAATCCTTACAGTGTATAGAATTGTGAGCTAAATGATTTGTCCAAGATCTCTTGCAACACCTAAGACTCAATTGTAGTCGTACTATTTGAGATCACCAATGACTTTCTTGCTACTTCTAATGACCTTTTCTCCATCCTCATTGACCTTTCTGCTGTCTTTGGCATTGTTGATTGTCTTTCATTCTGGAACACTTTCCTGTCTTGGTTTTTGTGATGCTACATTATCCTTTTCTCCCTCTTCCCCTCTAATTGTTACTCTTTCTTTTTCTCTTGCTTTTCTTCCTTCTACCTCCTAACTATGGACATTTGCTGGGGCTCTATTGCCAACCCTCTGTCTTATCCTATCTACAGTGGTGGTGCTTACAGTTCTGGGACTCAAGAAAATATCTGTGATCATTATTAACCATAAGAATGACATGACCCTACATGTCCTAAGGAGTCTGGAATAACAGAAGAGGTTAATGCCAGCATCAGAAGTCCATGGCTTCATGTTAAACAGCTCTCTGCAGTATTAGACACTTTATTGGAGTATCAAAGGGGCAGCATGGCAGAGGCAGGATAGTGGGGTAGAAAAAACTATGGGCTCAAGGTCAGGTCTATTTGAGTTCTGGCTTTGCTCTGCAACCTGCTAGCCATGGGCAAGTCATACTACCTCTTTGAGCCTCAGTTTCCCCATATAAAAATTGAGATAATAATCATTATGCTACCTACCTCACAGGCTTGTGAGAAGCCATTTATAAATATAATAGTAATAATAATTTATATAGGACTTTAAGGTTTGCAAAGTGTTCTCTCTCTGAGTATATGTGTCCATGATCTCATTAGATCCTCACAATAACCCTGGGAGGAAGATACCATTATTATCCCCACTATTATGGGGAAACTGAGGGTGAGAGAGGTTAAGTAACTTCCCTGGATCACACAGTTGGTGAATGTCTGAAGTAGTATTTGAACTTAGGTCTTCCTGATTCCAAGTTCAACACTCTGTCCACTGTGCCCCCTAACTGTCTTATTCTTTACTTAAGTCACCAAGAGCTGATTGAAGGATCATAATATTTGGAGTTTCAGATCACCAATACCCTCATTTTACAGAGGAGGAAACAGGCCCAGAGAGGGCAAGTGAAGTGTCCAAGATCATACAGCAAGTAATGTAGTAGGGATTTGAGCACAAATATTCTGACTCTAAATACAGTGCTCTTTGTCACCTTAGTGGGATTTTTTGTTCTGTGTTAAAGAGTCAGTGATCTAAGATCACTCCCAGCTCTGATATTCTCAGACTGAGTTGAAATTTCAATAGTATCCCTAGTCAAAGAGATGGACACTAGGTGGTGCTGCTGCACAAGGCACCAGTGGGCAGACATGGCCCTCACACTTGCCTGGTGCAGAGAGAGATTCCCTGCATAGGTTTCCAAGCCCTACAAAGACCTCTCATCTGGTAACTGTGCTTTTCAGCAGTGAGTCAGCTGTGATCTTTTCTCGCATTGTTTATGTGTGAATTTATTTTTAGTTCAGAAAATCCTAAGTAGAAGGGCAGACAGATCTGCTTTACATCCTGCAGGTTTCTATGCTCCATCCCATACCTCCTCCATTTTGATGGGATGAGCTTCTTTCTTACCCTTATCATTCCCTACCTCCCCTCCCCTCCCCTTTTCTTCCTTTCCATCCATTGGCAGTGTGAATTCACTGCCCTCTCCTGGTAGAACAGACCATTTATACTTGGATTAAAAAAAATCAGATACACAGGATGGGGGAGATATTGCACCATTTGTATGAAAAGGATATAGGGATTTTGGAGAAATGCAAGATCCCTATAAATCATCAGTGAGATAAGGGTTTTTTTTTTAAAGCTAACAAAGCTTTGTTAATAACAATAGTGTATATAATCAGGGAGGTGATCATCCTTCTCTGCTTGGTTGGGCCACATCTGGGATATTGTGTGTAGTTCTGGTGTCACTTTTTAGTAGCAGTAACTGACAGACTCCAAGAAGAGGGCAATGCAGTGATATGTCAATCCCAAAAGACTCACGATGGAGAGAAATATGTGCATCCAGAGAAAGAACTAGAAAGAACTAAGTTTATATCCAGGTGGAAGCAAAATACCTGATCTTTTTCCTTCTCATATTTGGTTTTATGTCCTCTTTACCGTTTTTCATTCCAGCTGGTACAATCCGTCCTTATAACCTGACTAATGTATAATGTGAAAGTATTTACAGATCCTATACTTGACTATATGCCACCATGGGGGGGGAGGGGAGGGAAGGGGACAAAATGTGAAACTCAAGGAATTGTGGAATTGAATCTTGTAAACTAAAAGGAAACAAATGAATTAATAAAAAAAAAAGCAAAAAAAGAAAAAGTGATGGAGAAAAGGTTAATGATGAAGATTAAACTTAAAAAAAAAGAAATGAGGAGCAGATGGACTTCGTAATAACCTGGAGAGGCTTACATACACTGATGCTGAGTGAGGAGGGCAGAACCAGGAGAACTTTGTACACAATTCCAGACACATAGTATGTGTGATAGACTGGGCTCCTCTCAGCAATGCAAGGTTATAAGACAACTCCAAAAGACTCATGATGGACAGGGATATCCACAGCCAGAGAAAGAACTGCAGAGTCTGAATGCAGATTGAAGCAAACTACTTGCTCTCTCTCTTTTGTGTTTTGTTTTGTTCCTTTTTCTCTCTGTTCACTCCTTTGGTTATAATTCTTCTTTACAACTTGACCAATGTTTAATGTGAAGGAATATGTAGAACCTATATTAGACTGCATGCCACCATGGGGGGAGTAAGGGGGAGGAGAGGGAAGGGGAGAAAATTTGGAACTCAAGGAATTATGGAACTGAATGTTGTAAACTAATAGTAAATAAATAATTAAAAAATAAATAACATTTAAAAGTAAAAAAAAAAAGAAGAGGGCAACTAGAAGGGAATCTGGAGGCTATGCTATAAAATTGTCCATTTAAAAAAACTGAGTGTGCTTATAATTGTCTTCAGATATTTTAAGGGCTATCATATAGAGTAAGAGTTAGGGTTATTCTGTGTATTTCATAGATCAGAACTCAGATGAATGGGCAGAAATTGTGGGGACGGAAGTTTTGGTTCAACATAATGAAGAATTTTCTAACAGCTACAGCTGTTATAAGGAGAGGCAATGTGGGAAGGAAGATAGAGAGTTGGCATTTGCAGTCAGGAAGACCTGGTTCACATCCTGCTCTTGACACACACTCTCTGTTTGATCATGGGCAAGTCCCTTAACTTCTTGGTACTCTAGGCAGCCATCTAAGACTCTTAAGTTGTAGAAAATGTGCCAACCTTCACATGAATCACAGATGTATCCCTAGAGCTGTTAAAAGAGCAACTATCTCTGAATGTAGTGAGTTTACTGTCATCAGGTGGTATTTGAACAGAGGTTGAATGACCACCTGTGAAAAATTGCTTTGGAAAGAATTTGTGTATGGGGCAGGAGGTTGGCAGAAACACTTAAAAAAAGAACTCACTAGAAGAAATGGGAAATCAGTCGAGTTCAAATTGACCCCATTGTCAACACTACAAGGCTCCTAGCTCAGTGCCTGGCTTGGAATCACATACTGGGATAGACTTGGGTTAGATGGGAGTTTGTGAACTGAGCCAGCATCAGGGTGGTCCCTCCCAACTCTGAGAGTGTATAATTCTGGAATATAAGGACTGGGGATTTGTTTCTGACAGCTTATGCCTAGTCCTGGCTTTTTCTTTTGCTTGTCTTCCCTAGGGTCTCATTCCCCTGCTAACAGCAAATTCTCTTGCATTATTGGTCTGGAGAGGTGGCTTGATCCTATCTTGGTCTTCTCAAAATATATCAGAGATGGAAGAGACCTTTGAGATCTTCTACTCCTATACTTATACTACCTATCCATTTTATAGATGAAGAAATCTGGATCTAGAGAGGGAAAATGATTTGTCTGAGTCCACACAAATGTTGGAGTTGAGACTTAGACCTAGATCTTCTAATTCCAAATACAGTTAGGTTTCTGCTCTCCCATGATACCTCTCTAGAGTAGATATAGACTTGCCTTCCTAGATAAATCAAGCCCCATTTCTACTTCATCCTGAGTGGCAGGAGTCTGATGGGTTATAGAGCTGGGATGCAGAGGGGATCCCTAGTGGTACCATGCATGCTCAGTGCAGGGGAGAGTTCTTTTCACCATTGCTACCATCACAAAGAGTGGCTGATTAAGAATGGCATTTCTTCCAAGCCTTTTAAGGCTCATAGAATTACAAAGTATCACAGTCAGAAGAGACCTTAGAAATTATCTATTTCAACCCTTACCTGAGCAATAATCTCTGTTACAACATTCATGACAAGTGACCATCCTACCTTTTCTCCAAGACTTTCAGGAGCTAGGAACTCTTTACTCTCTGGGGAAACTTACCATGCTTTAGCTTAGCTTTGATTGTTATCCTTGTCCTCTCTTTGCCCCTTTTCCCCATCCCAACCTCAAACATATACACATAGAGTTAATGACCAATTGGGAAAAAAGAATGTAGTGGAAAAGCAATTCTCATGATGTAAGTTCTTAAAAATGTGGCAGCAGTACCCGAACCACAAAATGATCCCACATCTCTTCCCTGCATCTCCCTGACAGAATTTACTCTTGCGTGTGTGGGCTTCAGTGGAACAGAGGGAAATCCCATATGTGACTCTGGTTCATGTTCAGACCTGCAGAGTTTTTCCTTCAAACTAGTAATATTCAGGAATCTAAAAAAATAAAATAAAATAATGGGAGACATGCGGCTGCAGACATTGGTGGGAGAGGTAGGAGAATCACTTTTTCCTACCCTTGTACACATTGTTTCAAGGAAAATCCTCCAATCTACTGATATTCATTGCCAAGACAGAGAATTCAGACAAGGGTTTCAGACAAAGAGGGAAGTGGATTATATACATGAGTAGTCTCACTGTTCTCAACAGGCTCGTTTTCAATTGGCCTCTTTTACATTTCTGTTCACTTCTGGGAGGCAGTATCGTGTAGTGGAAAGAACACTGGGCTTGGAATCAGAGATTCTGCCTTTTAGTCCTTCCTCTGCTAATTACCAGCTATATGACCTTGGGTAAATTGCTTCTTCTCTTTGGGCCTCTGTTTCCCTGTCTGAAAAATGATGACATTCAATGAGATGATCTCAAAGTTCCCTTTTGGTTCTAAGTAATGTTTTGCGGGATATAGGAGAGCAGCAAATATGAGGGGACCAGAAAGAGGATTCGTGCCACAAGGTAGCTCTTCTCTGCCATCACTGATCCAGTTTTTTTAGCTGACATTCATATAGTGCTTTATGTTTTACAAGATGTGCATACAAATTCTAGAATTCCATAATTGGAAAATACCCTTGAGGTCACGGGGTCCAAACCTTACTTTGATATGAGTGCCTTCTACAATATCCCCAATAAGTGATCAGTCAGTCACTAAACAATTTCATTGATAGGGAACTCCCTGCCTTCTCAAGATAATCCATTCTCTTGTTTGACAGCTCTGTTATTAATATAATTATTCCTCATAGGTAATCATAATCACGAAGCTAGGGTAATTGATTATTTGAGAAAGTAAAGAAGCAACTGTTACCAGTAGTCCTAAGGTGGTGAGGGCAGGGCATAAACTTTTTGCTTGCTCTGAGGTAGCTTTAAAAAAATAAATTCATAGACAGTCCAGGCCTCTGGGCTAGTATTTCCTGCATGGGCTCATATGCTGTGACTACAAAGTTGAGGGTGTTAACAAAAAAAACAGGGTCTTTGCGGCAGAGCCGTGCCATTCTGAGGAGTCCTCCTGAGAGATTTCCCCTGGGTATTTGGTATCTGTTTACTTGTGAAAAGTCTCATGCATTAGACTGTGCTGCCTCTGCTACCTGAGGCCTCAGACATGGGGAACACCAAAGGGTGAGGCAGTGATAACTCTTTGGCACATGGTCAATGATTATTGCATTCTTGAAAACACTTATGAGCCTTCCTTATTCTCTTGGACATACCTGGGCAGGAGGTTATAGAACTCTGTTAAAAGTGAGTTGAAAGATGCCTGTGAGCAAATTTTACCCATGGGTCCTAGTTCTGCCTTTCAGGTCAAGCAGGAGAAGTCATCCAAACTAGTTAATTAATATTGGGTGTGTTTTTGTTTTGCTATTGAACCCTGTGTGTTGAAATGAAAGACCCAAGATAGCTAGAGGGCTAAATATTAATTCCAGTGCTTGCCAATCTAGTAGTGACTTTGGAAATGCTTTTCTTCTGACATATGAATGATCTGTTATCTCTATAGACTCTCTCTGCTCTCGAACAACCTCCAGCCTCCACTCCTGTTTTCCTGGCATGTATCACAGTCTGACTGCTTTCACAGGGAGGGCTTGGACACGTAAGCACATTTCAGGGATAAAATGCCATCACTCACTGCTGTATTTACCCTTTCCCCAGCTCCTTTTAAACCTTCTTTCCAGATGTTCAACATCAAAGCCCTTTCCCTCAGAGCTGAGAGAAAACAATAATAACTCACATTTCTATAGTCCTTTAAAAGTTTACAAAAGTGATTTCCTTACAATAGTTCTAAGAAGTCTGATCATGCAGTTCTTGTCAGCTCTTCAAGGTGAGGAAACCGAGGCTCGGCAAGGTGAAGTGTATGGTTCGCCAGTGCTCACACAGCTAGTAAATGTCAGAGCTGGGATTTGGACCCAGAGCTCTTGATTCCAAGTCTAGCGCTCTCCCTCCTACACCATGCAGCCTGAGCAGTGGAATGTGGGACGTGGAACCTGGAGGCTGGGACTGGGGCGCCATGATTTCCAAAGTGTCTCGGATGAATGTGGCCTTTTAGAGAAGCCACAGTACATGTATGAGGGGTCTCTACAGTTAATGGTTTCTAATGTGATGGGCACAAAGGAGGCTTTATATGGCTTGGATCAGTCACAGGAAGTTATTGTGGTCATGGGCTGTGCTGGTGGAATTACAGGGTCTCCAGAATCAGGGAAAGTGAGAGTTTCACTGTTCCTTGGTCAGAGTACATCAGAGGAACGTGCACAGGTGTGGGTGCTATAGCTTATGAAAGATACTCATAATCTGTGGAACATTCAGTGAGGACAACCAGCATGCCAAGGGGACCTTGAGATCCCAACTGAAGGAAACAGTCAGTGAACATTTATTAAGTGCTTACTGTAGTCCAGGCATTGTGTTAAGCACTGGGGATACAAATGGAAGAAGAAAAGGAAACAAGAAAGAGAAAGAAGCCCTGATCATGAGACCCTGAGACCCCTACCCTGTCCTTAAGGGGTTTTCAATTAAATGGGGGAAGACAACACACATTAAGAAGATGAAAATCAGAGTGAGGAGGAAGGTATTGATGCTGGGGCAAAGTGGAAAAATCATAGAACTTCCCAAGTAGTGTAGTCAGGTGAGAAATGAGATGTTTTGAACTAGACTCCCTCCTCCATCCATCCATCCATCCATCCATCCATCCATCCATCCGTCCGTCCGTCCGTCCATCCATCCGTCCATCTTTCCTTCTGTCTGTCCATCTGTCCCATCTGTACATCTGTCTATCTATCTGTAGGTAATTGAGGTTAAGTGACTTGCCCAGGGTAACAGCTAGTAAGTGTCTAAGGTTATATTTGAACTCAGATCCTCTTGACTCCGGGGCTAACCACTTCACCACCTAGCTGTCTTCCCCCTCTTTTTTTTGTTAAGGATTTTTTGGATTTGAGAAGAGAAAACTTAAAGGGGTTGTAGTCTTTGTCTTAAGAAATATGAAATGGGGGTGGCTAGGTGGCGCAGTGAGTAAAGTGCCGGCCCCAGAGTCAGGAGGACCCAAGTTCAGTTCTGGTCTCAGAGACTTAACACACACATACACACACACACACACACACACACACAAATACTAGCCGTGTAACCTTGGGCAAGTTACTTAACCCCAATTACCCTCCAAAAAGCAAAAAAAAAAAAAAAAATGAAATGCTCAAGGTATCTAGGTGGCGCAGTGAATAGAGCCTGGTCCTGGAGTCAGGATGACCTGAGTTCAAATTCGACCTCAAACACTTAACACTTACTAGCTGAGTGACCTTGGGCAAGTCACTTAACTCCAATTGCCTTACCTTCCATTCTCCAAAAAAAAAATGAAGTTCTGTCAAGTGGTACGTCAGGATATATGTTTTCCCTGTTGGATACTTTTTCTTATTCAAAGTATCTAGTGAGTATTAAATGTTAAATAACTATTCAGAGCATCATCTCTAGAATAAATACTTCAGCACTCCAAGGATGTGTTTTAAAACTTGATCTAAGATTACCAGAAAGGTCTTCTAGTAGGGGAAAGTGCAGGAGAAGGGCACAAGCATTTATTAATCACCTACTATGTCCCAGACATTGTGCTGAGCACTTTACAGATATTATCTCATTTGATACTCTCAACAACCTGCAACATAGGTGCTATTATTATCACCCCTATTCAGCAGTTGATGAAATTGAGGCGGGCAGATGTTAAGTGGTTTGCCCAGGGTCACAAAGCCAGTGAGTGTCTGAGGCTGCATTTGAATTCAGGTCTTCCTGACTCCAGGCCTGGCACTTGATCCACTGTACCACCTCACTGCATATCATTTGGCTTCACTCATAATGTGGCTTCACAGCATGAGGTAGGAGCTAGGAGGCATCATGGCCGAGCAGACGGCTGCCAGACTCGCTTTCAGGAAACCCCAGGTTCACATCCTGCCACAGATACTTGCTCAGGGTCACACAGCTAGTGTGTTACTTAACCTTTCTGAGCCTCAGTTTCCTCACCTGTAAAGTAGCACCTATTGCACAGGGCTGTTGTCGGTATCTAGTGAGATAGCATACTTCAATAAGAAGAGAAAAAAACAGGCTCGAGTTATGGAATCTGTTTGTAAAGTGCTTAGCACAGTGCCCAGCACGTAGGAGGTGCTTGCTCTGCAAATGCTAGCTGCTTGTTGTCCTCCTTGTTATCACTGTCACCATCCCTCCTCCCCCTCCCCCTCCCCCTGCTGCTCCTCCCCTTTACCCCCTCCTCTTCCTCTTTCACCTTCTTCTCTCCCTTCCCCTTCTGCTCCCCTCCTGTCTTCCCTTCTCCTTCATTTCTCTACTTACTCATTTTAAAAGTTAATGCATTGTGTGCAGACCAGTGTGCTTGTTACTTGGAAGATATATGAAGTTTTAAGAGGACATGGTCTGTGTACTTGGGTTCTCATGTTGCAAGATAGGGGGATGAGACACATTAACAGGTAACTTTGATACACAATAGTCCATGTATATCAGAGAAGTACAGAAAAAAGTGTTGAGAAATCCAAGAGGAAAGGCTGTTATTGATCAATAAAAGCTTAGTAAACACTTACGTCCTTTTTTGTTTGTTCATATTCTCTCTCTTTCTCTCTGTCTCTGTCTCTCATTCTGAAGTATGTAGTATTAGAAGTAAATGTTATTTTCTCTCAGGTTCTGTGTCTTACTCCTTTTGATATTGTGTATTACATCCAGCACAGGGCCTTGAACACAGAAAGCACCTAACACGTTGTTGAATGGAACTGAAAAATGCCAGCAACATAAAGTGATATGGATAGATACACACACATATCACTTGTGTGTGTGTGTGTATATATGTGTGTGTATATGTATATATATAAACATATGTGTATATATGCACACATACATGCATATATTGAATGAAAGGGAGGTACCATTCCTGCCTCTTAACAGTTTATGTTCCCTCAGGGCCAGACCCTCTCTAGGGAACTCATGTCAATACTTCTTGTAGATGGGAGGTGGAACTTGTTTTCAGTTTGTATTTTTAGTCAGGAAGATGAGCTCTTTATACTTTTATGTACTTTATATTATATACTATAGTATATACTCTACTATGTATTTTATAGTAGTCAAACTGGACTGTTCTCTGTTCCTTACTCTTATCCCACCTTTTCTTGCCTCCATGCCTAGAATGGATTTCTCCCCTCCACCTGCCATTGGCTGTAATCTCTCTCTTCTTTGAGCATCCTACTCAGATGCCACATCTTCTATAAAGCCTTCCATGACATTCCCCATCCCTCCCCACAAAGTTTCTCTTCCTCCTTGTATTTCACACAGTACATTGTCTAGAACTCTCTTTCACAGTTATCTCACCCTCCCTTGCATCGTCATTATTTGTGTTCTTAAAGCATGTTGTTTCTGGAGTCAATGGACCTGGTTTTGAACCATATATCTCTATTATTTGCTGCCTCTGTGACCTTGGCAAGTGACTTCCCCTCTTTGGACTTCACTTTCCACTTTTGTAAAATGAAAATGTTGGATTAGATGAGCTCTAGGGCTCCAGGGTCTCTTCAGACATTCATATTTTGTGTTTTATGGTCCTGTGATCTATAATCTCCCTGCCCCCCAATACATATTAGACTATAAGCATCTACATACTGTCTGTCTTTGTAGCATGAGCTGTTGCATGTAGTAGGTATTTAATAAAAGTATTTTAAATTGAAGTTTTGAATTTAGTTGTTACTCCTGGTTTCTGTTTTCATAGAAATCATCTAGGCAGAAAGTATAGCAAATCTTAAGATCCTATAGCTCATATCTACAAGATGCAGGTCAACCCAGAGCTGGGAGCAGAATTGTTTCCAGGGACCTGAGATGTGTTCTGTGTGTATGAGGATGAGGTGAGGGGTGGAGGGGTGTTCCATGAGCTTCTATGGTTTCCAGGGATCAGAGACTCTTTCTCCATAGTTCTTTTCAGGTGCCATTTTCTGAGTGACCAAAGTAAATGTGAAATATGCTTCATTATTCAAGGTACTAAGAGCTGTGACTAGAGTTTCTATCCAGACATTTGAGGGTGACTCGAAGCCCCATATGTGACTCTTTTGGCATACCAGAACAGCATACTCATGAGCAGGGCCCTGTGTAGGGATGGATGTCTTTATACCTATTCAGGGTCACCTCCCATATTACTGGGTCGTCTTTGTGCTCCTGATATGGACTTCTTGTTGAGGAGATAATCCAAACCCAATGAGCTGTGATTTGGTCATTGGTGCTCCTGGATGAACAGACTAGAATAGAATAGGGTTGGATAGAATAAAAGCTACAGACACTCTTAGAACAGAGAATGTCCCTGCTAGAAAGAAACAATACAATGTAGAATATCAGAACCGGAGGGCCCCCTAGGCTGTCTCCTGAAGCTTATGAATACCTTCTCAGAATAATATTTTTAAATAATTGAAGGAAATGTTACATTTCAGTTAGTGGTTAGTGAAAATAAAAATGTATTTTTCACTCATCCAAGCTCATGAATTTCCTGAAGTCCATGGACCCTAAGTTTAGAACCTCAGACTTGATCAAACTCTTCATTTTACAGCTGAGGAAGCTGAGACCCAGTGAGGGGGAGTGACTTGTTTAAGGTGACATTGCTGCCTGGTGGCAGGTATATGGATTAGCCCAGGTGAGGGGCCCCTTAGAAAGTAAGGAGGAAAATACTGAGGCACATGGAAAGCATGTTTCATTCTTTTTTGGCCTGCTAATGTTTAGCATGTGAAATACCATTTGTCTGAGCATTTCTATCCATAAATTAGGCATTTTTTTTGTCTTTGGCTAGACATGCAGGAGTCGGATGAGAAACAAATGCTCTTTCCTTTCAGATTGGGCCATCTGTAGTGCAGTTAACCAGTAACACACTGGAGTTCTCTGTCATCAGCTGCATCCTGTGGTTTGCGCCTGGAGGTGGGAGGCGGGGGCAGATCAGGCCAGGCCAGAAGACGATGAGGAGAAGTTCCTTGTCCTTCTTTTCCTTGAGGAAAGGAAAGAAGGAGACATGGCCTGGATTTATCTCTTCTAAATGCTATTTTCAGGTATTAAAGAGGCCCCACTATACTGACTTTGAGGCACAAGGCTCTCCTGGGAGACTTGGAGCTACAAACCCTTAGAAATCGCGTAGTTCAGCTATTGTAGCTGACAGCATGCTGGATGGGGAGCCAGGACACTTGAGTTAAAATCATGATTCAGATATGTTAGCTTTGTGACCTTGGGCAAGTCATTTGACCAGCCTACAGCCTTGGTTTCCTCATCTAGAAAATGATGATAATAATAATACTTGTGCTACCTCCCTCCCAAGGCTGTTGTTAGGAAAATGCCGTGTTTGTGTGCTTTGTTATTCTTGTGATTTCTGTCAGACCTGTGACATCAGTACAGAACTCCCCGAATGCATATTGGCACATGCTCTGCAGCTTACTGCCTCAGAGAACTTCTCATGGTGTTATTGTGATCATTGTAACAGAGGAGACTGAGGCTCAGAGAAAATGAATGAGTTACCTAAGGTCATAGGGCTGGTGCCAGAGCCCCAGGGTACTGCACCAGGACGGCCTCTTCTGATGCTGCTTTAGCAATGGGTAACAGAGCTAGGAAGGGGAATCCGAAGTTAGGCATTTCTTAACACTTCTAAAGCTTGGTACATTCTCTAGGTGCTTTCCTAGCCCTTTTGTAATTTGATCTTGACAGCATCCCTGTGAGGAAGGAAGGTGAGGGATCATATCATTATCCCCATTTTATGGATGTTGAAACTCAGACCCAGAGAGGAATTCATTTCCCTGGGGCAATATCAAGTTCACATGTGTATGTGAGGGGGCATACACATGCTTGCACATACATGTACATTCTTAAGCTCCTTGAGGGCAGAAGTTGTTTTTGCTTTTTTTCTTTGTATCCTCAGGGCTTAGAATATTAATTGGCATGTAGTAAGTGCTTAATAAATACTTTTTGACTTTCTGGGAGAGGATGGGGAGTAAAAGTCAGAACTTTCAAGTCCTAGGCAGTTGTTGCCTTCTACTCTTTTCTTCCCATCTCCCACCAAGTAAAAAAAGTAATAAGTAAAAAAAGGCCTTGATTTCTCCTTCTTTTTGAGAGAGCAAAAAGAGAAAAGTCTGTGTGGTTTCATTCCCTCCCCCTTCATGGCCTCACAACAGTGTGAGAAAGCTTGTTTTAATGCCAGCCTTTGTGATCAGACACAACCAGAAAATAGACTTCTGGTAACCTTTTACCCACACACATGAGCTTGATTTCATGAATCATTAGTTGAGGAAGTTACTAATGCTGAGGGAATCCTCTCTATTAAAGGGTAGACTCCTTCCTCTGTGTGCTCTGGGTCTCTTCCTTGGAGAATCACCCTGTGGGAAAGAGATCCTTTGCCCATATGCGTATGTGTATGGCCATATGTGTGTGTTCGTGTGTCAGTATATTTAAGTATGGGAGCATGTGTGAATGAATGCATGTCAGTATGTGTGTGTGTGAATGAAGCTGTATAATTGGGAAGTGTGAGGATATGTGTTTACATATGTGAATGCATGTTCACATGTGCTTTCAAGAGCAGAGAGCGAGTCCCTTTCTAGTCTTGATCATATTGTTAACTAGTTCATTGTTACAGTAACCTCTACTCTTGAACCATTTATGCCATTGTCCTATCTCTGCTCATGCCTTGCCAAACGTCCCCCTGGAGTGCAAACATATTACCTGAATCCATTGTAAATACCTACTCATATTAGACTGCATATAGGTGTATGCAAATGAATGTGTATGTGTGTGAGTGTGTGTGTGTTTAACTTAGATTTGGTGCAGTTCAGGTATCCAGAAACATAACCATCCAATATAAGAGGTTCCATCTCTGAGAGGCAAGCCATCATGCCCCATCATTCAGTACTGTTCCCTCCTTAGTATTAGCTGCCCAACTGCCTTTCCCCCCATCCTGAGGCCTGCTTCAGCTTCTTTCTCACTTACATTTCATAATTCTCACATAGCCTGATGGATCTGTTGATGGTAAACTCTTTGGCTATTTTTGCCAAGATACTCTAGTGACTCTTTGGGTCCAAATTCCCCCTTCTCTTCCCCCTGGAAATTCTGTTTCTGGCCTATATAGTGCTCTTAGTCACTGGCAAACAGCTGCCTTATCCCTGGAGGGGCCATTAACTACAAGGTAGAGATTGAGCCAAAAGGCAGAACGTTGTGTTGGAAATACCACTGAACTTGGAGTTAGGAGAATGGGTGTGAGTCTTGGCTTTAATACTTACCAACTCTGTGATACTGGGCAAGTGCATTCCCTCCGCTGGCTCTCTAGAATGTTTGTATTGGGCACCTGATGACCTGAAGGTGTGTTAGGGCAGTAAAAAAAAAAGTTAACGAAATCTTAGGCTGTATTAAGAGAGGGATGGGGTCCAGGACCAGGAAAGTGACAATCCTATTGTCTTCTTCCCTGATCAGAACCCATCTGGAGTATTGTGTTTCATTTTGGGTGCCACATTTAAGGATGGACGTTGACCAAACAGATGTCCACTGAAGATCTCTCATGACTCATGTGATGTGGAATATGACCCTGGCTACTTTTTGATTTTTGAATGTTTTATTGGTGCTTTAAAAATGCTATTATTTCCTAATCATGGTAACTTGGATCCTAACATTAGTAGCAGAGATGAAAATGTCACTAAAGAGGACAAAGAAATTAAATTGGACCAAGAATATGCAGAGGAGTTTCATGCAGAGGAGATTCATATGACTCTGACAGTGTCCAAAGACCAACAAACAGGGTTTCTAAAGGAAGGGAAGGTACCAGAGTGGAACAAACCCTCAGGCTTTATTAGTACTTAAAAAACTAACTGAGAGAACACTAATAACTACTACCATGAGTACTACTTATGCTCCCATTTATACAAAATCTTCAAGAGTTTTCTATATAAAAATTGAAGGCATCCTTGATGAGGATATTAGCAGATGTGATAGGAGAAATATGTACCAGCATCCCATACTATGTGGGGACTTAACTTAAGTAAGTTATAATTTAAATAGTTATTTTCATTAAAAGGGATTGAAACTGTCCTTGAGATTGGAATGGCTCAGGGAAGTAAAGTTCAGGTCATTGATATGGCTTCTTGGTCACCTTCATCAAGCCCTGATGCTTCACTGAGGACAACACATGGCAACACATAGTCAAAAAACCGTTGAATTAATGCTATATTCTTGGATGAATAACTTTCCCTTGCTCTGATTGTCTTTTCCCTGCTATAGTTAAGTAAACTTCCTCTTTTTATTAATGCTTAGTAGTAAGTATCACATTTCATTCCAGTTTTTTATTTTGGGGATCAGTCTGTCCTAATCTACTGCAATAGGGAACAAATAGTCTTTATTAAATGATATTCAACAATAAACCACATCTTCAGTATGTTACATTGACTGAATGATGTGGAGAATATTAGACTTAATTGTGTTTATTGATTGTTAATTATGAAAAGCTTTGATTTAGTAGGACAAAAACTGTTACAAGCTTTTTTATAGCAAGTATCTCCCATACATACATCAAGAGCATTTATAATTCCTTTGAATATGGAACAACAGAAATAACCCAGTCCATTGACTGGCTGATAATAAACCTCAGGTGAGGACTAAAACAGGGATATATATATATATATATATATATATATATATATATATATATATTATATATATATATACACACACACACATATATGCCAAGGGTATTCATTATAGTGATAGAAGAAATCCAGGGCAAAGTCTAGCTTGAAGAGAGATACCACCTAGATAGTAAGGTCTTTCACATGCTTCTGTTTTTAAATGTCATTGTTTACTAAGCCTTAGGATATCGCAGAGCATCCTGGAACAGATTCCTTGAAGGAGTATGGTCTGCCCATCTATGTAAAAAGACCAAGTGGATGAAGAATGTCTGTTGCCCAGGTTTCAGCATGAATTTTGATGGATGCTTTCTAGAATTTGTCCAGTATTATGGATATCTAGGGCATTAGTACAGGTGAACAATGAACAGGGCCCAGAATTGAAAGGGAGGAAGATAGTGGACTGAATTGCTTTTGGGAAATTACATGGCTATATTATTGATCCCAAGCTTCCCACAAAAAGCAAAGGCCCAGTTAAAAAAGTACAGACATTTGAGATTGCTATATAGCAGCAAGAAGTAAAACATAATTATCTCCAAAGTACTAAAGATTAGTATTACAGAGAAGGCAATGGAGAGGCTCATGGTAGGTATGAACAGGCTTCAATACAAAACTGATGAGGGACTTCAAAGAATAGGAGTAAAGGATGTCATCAGGAAATTGCATTGCAGGAAGAAAAGATGTTCACGTGACAAGAGTGAGAGACGACAGGTGGACAGCCAGAGTGCTCCACTGGTACCCCTGGGATGATAAGAGAAGGTGAAGAAGGCCTTTGGATGGACCTCTTGTGGTGAAAATAGAATAAGGCACATGATTTGGGCAGACGTGTGGGTTGTGATCTGCCTCATTGGAGGGAACTCCCCAATCAATAAAATTAAAGATTCATTTGAGTATTATTTCCCAATATCTTCCACTCCCTCTGATTGAATCCTTTTTTGAAACAACCCTCTCCAGCCTCCCCCGCCAGAATCTTCCCTTAAAAACAAAGCAAACAGAAATTGAACTCCAGAAAAGGGAAAAGGACCTAACTTCAGATAGCCAACTTCAGACAGAGCCGGGATTTGACCACAAGTCTTCTGATAGAAAATCCAGTGTTTTTTTCTATTACATCATGTATTTTCTCAGGCCTTATCTCTCTTGATTTCTCTGCAGCATTTGACACAAGTGACCATCCTTTTCTAGATACTTTATGCTCTCTGAGGCTTTATATTGTTCTCTCCTGGTTTTCCACATACCAGTCTTACTGCTCCTTGTCAGTTTCCTTTGGTGGATTATTATCCATTTTCTACCCCTTAACTGTGAGATTCCCTGAGGATTCTCGATTATATATTCTTCTCTTCCATCTCTATCTGTCTTGGTTATCTTATCCTCTCCAGTGGTTTCAATTAGTCTCTCTCCTAAGCTTCAGTTTCACATCACCAATTGCCTGGCAGACCTTGCCTCCTGGATGTCCCACAGGCACCTCAAACTCAACATGTTTAAATCAGACTTTATTTTCTTTCCCCATAAATGCATCCTTTCTCCAGGGTTCTCTATTTTTGTTGAAATATAATCATCTAGTCACCCAGGTTCACAATTTTAGAGTCATCCTTGACTCTTTCCCTTTCTTTATTGCCCTCTCCCTGTCAGTATCCATTTTAATTGCCAAATCTTGTGAGTTCTACCTCTACAATATATCTTACATCTATCCCCTTCTCTCCATTCACACAACTATCCTGCTTAAGGCCTTCTCTACTTCTCTCCTGGATTATTGCAAAAGCTTCTTAATTAGACTCCTAGTTTCTAGTCCAAACCCTCTCTAATCCATCCTTCAACCAGCTGTCAAAACCATCTTCCTAACACGTCTGACCATGTCACTTGCTCAGTACCGCTTAATAGCTCCATGTTGCCTCAGTGTAAAACACAAGATTTTCTGCTTGGCATTCAAAGCCCTTTATAGTGTGGCCCCATCCTGCATTTCAGTCAGGTTTTTTTCACCTGACTCCAGTTCCATACTTCTCATACTCTATGTTTCAGCCAAAATAACCTACTTTCCTGAAGTCAACATTCAATATACTGCCTGTGCCTTGGCCCAGCCTTTTTTCAGTGCCTAGAATCAATCCTTCCTTACCTCTACCTCTTAGAGCCCCTAGCTTCATTCAAAGCTTAGGTCATTTGCCATCCTTTATGAGAGGTGTTTCCTAATTCCCTCAGTTGTAAGCACTCTCTCCCTCCTCAAATGATTGATAGGGAGAGATTGATGTTGTAAAACAGTCAGGAGTTAAGGCAGTGGGGGCTGTTTTTGGACGTACTTGATTAATGGAATTTGGTCATCTGGCAGATGAAAACATGGGATTAAGGAGATACGTTAGCCTTAATAAGAAGAGCAAGCTCTTTTGAAACTGGGGGGAAAGTTAGGCCTTGGGGAATATATGGGTGCAATGGAAGCACTAAAATGTTACTGATTCAAATTGGTTGCAATGACTTACCCTGGTATGTGAGAAAAGAAGAAGAAACATACCTACTTCCTCCTAGTAGAGAGATAGGGAACTCTGGGCATGGAATATTATATTGCACATTCTGTAAGATATAGACATTTTATCAGTTGGATTTTGCTCGAATTTGCTTTTGTTACAAGGCAAGATTTGATGGCAGAGTATGTTGAATGATTAGGAAAAAGGGCAGAAATAGAAGCTGTCAGTTGGGGTGAGATGGAATACTATATTGGAAGCATCTGCCTGTCATTGTTCTCATTATTAAATTTAATTGATTAACTTGAAAAAGGAACATTAAAATTAGATGTGCTTTGTCGGTGGATTAAGTGATTGAAAATAGAAAGCAGTTTCAGGCATGGTGGTGCATACCAATAATCTCAGGTACCTGGAAGGTTGAGGTTGATGGATCTCTTGAGTTCATTAGTTCTTAGATGCTATAGGCTATGCTGATTGGGTGTCTGCACTAAGTTCACTATCAGTATTTTGAGCCCCTGGGAGGGGGATGGAGGTGGGACTGGTTGTCTAAAGAAGGCCAGGCCAACCCAGGTTAGAAATGGAACAGGTCAGAGTTCCTATGCTGATTGATACAAGGATCAGGTCATGAGTAGCTAGATGGGGATACTCAGTCTTAAAAAAAAGAAAAGAAAAGAAAGCAAAAGAAAAAAATAAAGGGAAAGCTTAGAATAAGTCAATAAATAAACATTCATTAAGCACCTACTATATGCCAGGTGCTGTGCTAAGTGCTAGAATATAGTTCTTGGGACTGAGTTAAGAACTCAGCGGAAGAGAAATGAGGGTTACTTTTCACGAAGGGCCTAGGTCAAGTTGAGAGACTGTAGTGGGCAAGGTCTTGTAGTATAGGACAACCTTCTACTGAGAAAAGGCAAAACAGAGCCTTCTTCTTAGAAGTACTTTGTTTCTTTGCTTTAAGATATCCATGGTTTCACTGGAGTGGATGCTTCCTTCATTGACCAGAACCCCATTCCCTCCATTCCTTAAAGAGTTTCATTAGCAGCTGTAGCAAATACATACATACACACATACATTCCCCCAGAGGTAAACATTCTGGTGGATAAACCCTTCCCCATTTAGATGACTTAGTTCTTAGATGATAGATCTATTCATTGTGAAGCCTGTCTTCAAATCTTTTCTATCTTGTCCTTGCATTAAAAACCCAATGTCAGCTCTATGCCACAAGGGGGGAGCAAAGGAATTATAATAAGACCAACTCAAATTTCCTTAGCATTTTAAGGTTTACAAAGTACTCTCCTCACAACCATGCTCATTTTACAGATGAGGAAATTTAGGATGAGAGAGGTGGCAAAGTGATACATTTAGTAAGTCATAGAATCCTGGACGCTTAGATTTTGTAATTTTGCAAAGAAAGAAACTGAAGCCAGGGAACAGAAGTGGCTTGCCCAAGGTGAAATAGCTAGTAGCCAAGCTATGATTTGAAGCTTAGAATTTTGACTCCAAGTGCAGTGGTTTGTTATCCATTCATCTGTCTGTCTTTATACACTAAAGATAAAGTTGTATCTAGAGCAGGTTCCTTATTCCACTAGTTTATCCACTATGCCATACTTTCTCTAGGCAAGGGGTATAGAAAGGAAGGTGGATGGATCTATGAGCTCAATGGTGGACTCCATTCATCACCATGTCACACATCAGTATTAATCTGGGACCTGCACAGAAGCAGCTGCAACCAAGAGTCTTCTGCTTTAGGGAGAATCAAGTTCAGTCAAAGTTACCTCCCCGGAACTCTTTGTCTTATGGCTCCCTGATTTGTTCAAAATTCCCCTGTTTCTGAATCTCTACTTGTCATGTGCTTTTCACATCTGCCTTTGACCTCAGATCTTTGGCTCTGCAGACACACTGTACCCATCTGGACTAACCCTTGTTCTGCTCTCTTCCCTTAGCCTCTATCTGCCACACCCTAGGCAGGGATTTAATTTCCTTCTGTTCAGTGCCTTTTTGATTACCAGCATGTGTTTCTCCTGCCATTGGCAAGACCTTAGAATGGGCACCAAAAACAAACTTAGAAATTTTGCCTAGCTCCATACCTGCTTCCAATAGGTTTTTTGGAGATCAGTGGCAGGGGCTGACTTTGGGGATATCCTTTATCGTGAAAAGAGCTCTGGTCTTGGAGTCAGAGGACCTGAGTTTTTGAGACCTAACTCTGGCACTTACTAACTGTGTGATCCTGGGTAAATTATTCCATTTTTCTAGGCCTGAGTTTCCTTATTTATCAAGTGGTGGCAACACTTGTACTACTATACTCATTGGATTGTTTTAGGAAAAGCACTTTGTAAAATGTAAACCATTGTAGAAATGAATTAGTAGTCATAGCCCTTCACTAAAGTCCTCCAGTGTCTCACTATGGATGTTTTGAGGTCATTTTACCCTAAGACCCCAAGCTCTAGAAAGTACCATCAACCCTGGAAAGTTTCCAGGATGGACCTGGATCATGTTTGTCTGTTGTACAAAACCCAGCCAAGCTAAGTGAGAGAAGGACTTACCAGAGGATCAACCACCAGGGGATATGTTTTTCTGGAGAGTGAGAGTGAGAGCGAGAGAGAGCGAGAGAGAGAGAGAGAGAGAGAGAGAGAGAGAGAGAGAGAGAGAGAGATCAGAAATTTAAGTGGAAAGTGTATCTATATTGGTGACATACACAGTCTTGAGATATTTAATCAATGAATAAATGAAGATAGTATTTTTGTGGACCTGCAAAATTTGTGGTGGCTTGATGCTCATCCATAGACCATAGATAGTTGGGAAACATAATCTCCTAATCTTAGAGTTGGAAGTGACCTCAGGGGCCAGCTAGTTGAATAAAAATACTTTCTATAGCAGCCCCAAGTGGTCGCCCATCTTCTAGCTGTTTTTTAAAATTAAATTTTATTTTATTTTCAAGTCTAAATTCTCTCAATCGGCTCTTGAGAAATCATGAAAAACAAACCCCTGCTATAAACATCTAGAGTCAAGGAAAAAAAAACCCAACCTCACCCCTCATCCCTTTGGCTATATCCAAAAACAAAAATAATATAAGCCTCAATTTGAATTCTGAGTCTATCAGCTGTCTTTTTGGAGATGGGTATCATGTTCCAACATAAGTGTTTTGGAATTATGGTTGGTCATTTTGTATATCAGTGTTCCCAGGTCTTTCAAAGTTGTTTGTCTTTTGTTGTTGTTTGTCCTTCCTTCTTGAAGAGAACCATGACACCAGGAAGGCAATACCATGACTTGCAAGTGAATTGGATTTAAGTGAGGGAGGGTCATGCAAAGTCACCAGCCTCACTTTCTCCTCCAGAGCCATCTGGGTCCAGTGGCAAAATATATTATAAGGATGACTGGAGATGTCCCCAGATGCAGTGGGAGACCTTGGCCTTTTCAAACTAAGGTCTTTTCCCAGGTCTTAGCTTGACTGAGGCAATGCTCATTCAAGAATTAAGACTAGGTAAGAAATGAAGCAAAGAATAGTGTCCTTTACCTGGACAAAAAGAAAAAATCAATCCAAGAGGAGAATACTCTGAGTTGGTTAACTGTATATTTGGAGGTGGGTATCATGTTTCAATATGAGTCTTCTGATATTGTGGTTGGTCATTTTGTATATCAGTATTCCTAAGTCTCTCTAAGTTGTTTGTCTTTTGTAATATTGTTTTTATCGTACACATTGTTCTCCAGGTTCTGCTCACTTCACTTTGCATCAGTTTATATAAGTCTTCCCAGGTTTTTCTGAAACAATCTCCATCATTTCTTACAGCAAAGTAATATTATGTTACATTCATTTAACCATAATTTGCTCATGTGTCCCTTAAACGGTGGACAGTACTTCAATTTCTAATACTGTATCACAACAAGTAGAGCTACTGTAAATATTTTTGTACATGTGGGACTTTTTACTCTTTCGTTAATTTCTCTGGGAGTATAGACCTAATAGCAGTATGACTGGATCAAAGTTTAATAGTGTTTGGGTCATAGTTCAATGGTTGGATTGATTCATTACTCCACCAGAAATTCATTAATGTACCTGTTTTCTCACAGCCCCGTAGCATTTGTCATTTTCCTTTTTTTGGTGTCAGCTTTACTCATCCAATGAGTGTGAGATGTTACTTCAGAGTTGTTTTACCTTTCACTTCTCTAATTATTAGTGAGTCTTCTTTTTGGATTTTCCTCCCTTCCCCATTTTAAGGGAACTGAACATAGGTGAGAGAACAAAGACCTGAGAGGAGATTTCTTGGCTGCTTTGGTGGGGTAGGACTCTGGAATATTGGTATATTCCACCAGAGACCAACTCTCCTATTCCACAAGGGATGTCAGTAACTGGAAGCAAGGGTAGAGTTTGAAGTGCAAGTTCTTAGACTAGAAGTTTCTGTGTTTTGAGGGCCTGGAAACAGTCCTGAATAACTAGTAGTAGAGCCATGCTGTAGCTGCACCTGCTTTCAATTACATGATCCTAGGATCAAAAGAACCACCTGAACAAGTAGGGGAGTTCCTGACTAGGGGTTCTAGAGAAAGAAGAATTCTTGAGCAGGGTCAGCTTCAGGTTGCCTTTCCAACAACCTCAGGTTTAAATGTTCTGGGACCCAGCTTTCTAGAAAGTGAAGGGAGGGTACCTTGAGTAGCACCAACCTATATTTCACTTTGGGGTAAAAGTGGGAATTATCAGTGTTGAGGGTTGCTTCTATAACCCCTGAAGTTTGATTTCCTTTTTGAAAGGAGTCTAAACCACAATATAACACTATGAGTTGGGATACTACAGAGCACCCTGGGGGAAATATGGGACTCACCGCAGGAGGATGGGAATTTTAATGATTTTTGAGGGGTTACTATGTGACCCTGGGCAAGTCATTTTGCCTCAGTTTCCTCATCTATAAAATGAGTTGGAGAAAGAAATGGCAAATTATTCTACTGTGTTTCCCCGATAATAAGACCTATCCCAAAAATAAGCCCTCCCCTTACTGTGTAAGATTCCTCTAAAATAAGCCCTCCCCCGAAAATAAGCCCTATTGAGATTGCTACTGTAGTGAAGGTGATCCCCTGCGCTACACGCTACATTACGGTACCCTCTGTATGCACCGTCCCCCCCCTCCCGTGAAACGCACGCCACACTCCGAGCTGCATCCAATCAGAGCTGCAGCAGTGAGTGCGTCATCCTGTTCTTTATTGAATTCATTATTGACTAAAGGTACACTTTTTTGTTCACATTTACCTGTTTATTAAAATTGCTGTCAATGTTCATTAAAATAAGCCCTCCCCTGAAAATAAGCCCTCTGGTGTTTTTCTGTCCAGAAAAAATAATAAGACAGTGTCTTATTATCAGGGAAACACGGTAGTATCTTTGCTAAATAAACCCCAGATGGATTCACAAAGAATTAGATATGACTGAAATGACTCACCATTGACAATGGGAAAAATATATCTGGCAAAAACCATAATAATGACAATTCAAAATTTTCTGGTATCCCATGGTATAGTGTAACTAGCACTAGATTTAGAGTCAGAAGGATTGAGCTTGAATCTTGGCTCCGTCACTTGCTGTGTTATTTCCTTTCTCAAGGCCTCAGTTTCCTCCTCTGTAAAACGAGGAGGTTGGGCTAGGTGATTTCTTGCAGATCCAAGGAGCATAATCCCATGGTGACATGTGATGCTAATCACTTACAAGATTAGTGTCATCCACTCTATTGCTTTTTTCCCAAGGGTATGTTCACTCAGAAGACCAAATCACTAAGTCAGAAGGTTTCTTGGTGAATAAAGAATTGGAACAAGGAGAATTGGATATTCTTAAGGGATATTTCCATAAAATCGTGGTAGCCTGATAAATTTCTCTTTTCCGTTCGAGGGATATTTCTGTCTAAAGAGCCATAATCGGTTGTCTAGACTCCAAGCCCCTTCTTCTTGGGCCGTGCTGGGGAAACATTGACACTGAGATTCCATTCCGTTCTTTCCATTTACATTATCATTTACATGGCACACGTTCTAAGATTTCTAAATAAATTTCAGTTTAGTTATTTTTAGATTGAGGTCTCTCTGTTGGGCTTTGGGAAATACCTTAGTCCTATGTTGAGATTTGAATGATTATTGTTTTTGTTATCATTGCTGTTCAGAAATATAGCTCCCAGACCAAAATGGGCTAATCTGATGATAGTGATAACATTTCCTGAGAGCACTTAAGTTTATGAAACTCTTCCTTTGCAATGACTCTAGGAGGGTAGTTAGTGTACACTATTATTATGGTATTATCCCCATTTTACAGATGAGGACACTGAGGTGCAGAGAGAGAAGATGATTTATTCACAGCTACATGCTTAGGAAATTGCAAAACTAGGACGGTGTAGTGGCAGTGAGAGTAGCAGTGAGATTGTTCTGCTATTACTACTGCTGCTGCCTCTGCTATAGTACTACTGATGATGACAGTTATCATAATTAGCATTTATTTATTGCTTTAAGGTTTACAAAATTCTTTGCAAATATCTCATTTAGTCCTCACAATAACCCTGGGAGATTGGTGCTATTATTTTCCTCATTTTATACATGAGGAAATAGGTGAGGAAACGGAGGCAAACAGGGTTAAGTGAACTTGCCCAGGGTCACACAGATGATAATTATCTGAGGCTGGATTTGAATTCAGGGAGATGAGTCTTCCTGATTCCACGCCTGGAACTCTATTCACTGTGCCACCTAACTGCCCTATTTCTTCATTTAACACACGAGGAAACTGAGGCTGAGAGAGGCTATGTGACTTCCCTCAGGTCACACAGCTAGTAAGTGTCTGAGGCTGTTTCAGCTCAGGTCTTCTTGATTCCCAAGTCCATCACTTTCCCCACTGTGCCAATTTCTTTAGTCCAAGTCTTCCTAGAACATGAGGCCCTGCCCTCTTTTGAGGGATTCAGGCTTACTAAGAGAACCCACTTCATGGGGGTACAAATAGACCCTTTTCCTCTCCATGCTCAGGCTTGAGAAATTTCTTCTCTCTATCAACACCCCCACCCCAATTTCTCTGCTCTTCCCTTCCTCAGCTAGCTCCGTGATGAAATGGGCAGCAGCCAGGGGGCACATTGTAGGTACAGACTCAGAATGAGCAAATTTAAGATGTGTGGAGTTAATTTTGGTTGTGGGTAATGGAATATTCAAACATCTTAGGGAGGGATCTCTTCTGGTTATATATATGCAACTTAGGGATAATTTACTTAGTTTATATGATAGTTTCTCAGTGTTTAAGGTACTGAGGACTTCAGGTGAGTGTGGCACATATTAAGGTTTCATAGTGAGGATGGGATCTTCAAGATCTAGTCCAACCCTTCCCCCCCCCCCCCCCCATTTTACTAATAAGGATATTGAAACTTAGGTCAAGTGACTTGCCCAAGTGATCATGAAACTAGTTATCGGAACTAGTTTTCAAATTCAAGGCCTTTCATTCTGTTTCCAGTGTTCTCTCCATACCATGTTGACCTGGTAGCTCCAGAACTGGAAAACTCTGTGCTAGAGGAAAATAGCTGTAAGCTAAGAGCTATTAGTAATTAAAATTACCTGAAAACTCAGATCCACCAGAGATGTAACAGGGTGAAATGATATGGGAGAGAATCCTGTGGTAGACCATGCCAAGCTGAATGAGGGCCCTGGGAAGGTTAACAATTTGGTGGACAAAAGTGGTACTACTGCTACTCTGCTTATAGATGGGGTTGTCTTTTATGGAATCTGGTGAATGAAAGAATTGGAGCTTCCAAGACAGGAATCCCTCTCCTTTCCCTCTTCTCTTGTCCCCTCTCATATCCTTCTTATCTTCCCTCCCCCACCTTTGTCTGTCTGTCTCTGTCTGGAGTTAATTTTGGTTGTGGGTAATGGAATATTCAAGCATCTTAGGGAGGGGTCTCTTCTGATTGTTTATATTAACATCTCTGTCCCCCCTCCCTCCTCCTCTCTTCCCCCTTCATTTTCTCCATTCCATCTCCTCTCAAAAATTCAATTCTGTTTTGTTTCAAGCTACATGGTCTGCTTCAAGTTCTCTTAGCCCAGATCAGGGCCCTTTCCTATATCAGCCTAACTTTCCTATTTTCAAGCTTCTCTTTCTACATGAAGCTTTTCTTGAACCCCTAACTGCTAGAACTCTGCTTTGGGTCCATGGCTTTTTCTGTCAATGTTTATTTTTGGTCGCAGTCCATTTTGAATATGCTGCCAAAATACTCCTCCTTGTTTAAAAATCTTCAATAACTCCACATTGCCTTAAGATAAAATACGAATTCCCTTTTTCTCCCCCCAGTTGAACTCTGCTATTTTGGCAGTGTTCTCATGCTACTTTTGAGTTGCACATTCTGGGTTCTAGCCCAAGGCCATCACTAGTGGTTCTCTGTTGTTTCTTGTGTTCTTGCTCTGGATCTGCTTGGGCAGCGTCCTCCATGACTAGGACACTTAGTTATCATGAGCCACATGGCAAAACCATTTCTATTCTTGAAAACCTAGCTCAGGGGTCACCCTTTCCAAGAAGTTTTCTCTGATGGGCTTACATATTGCATCCCAACAGTAGGGCATAAACTCCTTGAGGGCAGGAACTGTCTCACTCTATATTTGGATTTCTGTTGCTTAGTGCCTTCCCTTCACATTCTTCTTTTTGTTGTTCAGTTGTTTCAGTTGTGCTTGAATCTCCATGGCCCTATTTGGGGCTTTCTTGGCAAAGATACTGGGGTAGTTTGCCATTTCCTTCTCCAGCTCATTTTACAGATGAAGAAACTGAGGCAAACAGGGTTAAGTGACTTGCCCAGGGTCACAGAGCTAGTAAATGGCTGAGACTAGATTTAAACTCAGGTCTTTATGACTGTAGGCCTGATACTCTATCCACTGCACCACCTAGCTGCCTCGTGCCTGCACATAGTAGGTATTCAATAAATGCTTGGTGATTGATGCTCTCAGTTAAGCATCATCTCTCCTTCTTAGTTTTCTATGTCATTTTGTCTTGATATCTTCTTTTACCCCCTCATAATTGTATTTTATAAGTTCCTTGGGGGCAGGGACTCTCATTTTTCATCTTTGTAGCTTCAGCCTAGAAAAATGGGTCTGATAATCATTGAATTGGGCTGTTAGGGTCCCCATCTGGCATCCTTCCAAATATCAGAATCTGCTCTTCATAGTCAACAGCAACAAGACAAACCCAGGACTGCTTCCAGTCCAGTGCTCCTGCAGTTCAAGGGCTTCACATTACAAGATCTTTCTCTACCTACTTAAGTAATCATTCCCTCTTGATCTTGGAATAATACTTTTCTCATACTTCCCTTATCATGAAGGAGAATGGTGGTACAGTGGGATATTGGCCTGGAGTTCAAATCCTGGCTCTACTAGAGTCATAGACTTAGAGTTATAAGGACCTCAGAAGCTGTCTAGTTCAATACTCTCATTTTTAAGATGGAGAAACTGAGATCCAAGTGATTTACCTAAGGTTTCATAGGTAGTGTCAGAGGTAGGATTTGAACCCAAGTCCACTGACTCCAGAACCAATTCTTTTTTCCTATTGTATCATAACTAGGTATCATTGAGGAGGACACTTCTTTCTGGGTATCTCCTCTGTAAAATGAGGTAACAGGACTAGATGATTTCTGAGGTCCCTTCCAGCTCCAAAGCTGTCATCGGTCTATTGTTGTTTATAGTATTATCTATATTCCCTTCCTTGACTGTAAACTTCATGAGGAGGACTGTGTCAGCTAAATTTTACCTGCTGTTCTGCACATAGTAGGCATTTAAAAAAGATGCTGCATTGAATTGAACGTACATCCTCATAGGCCATGGTGCTTTTCAGATTGTATTATTCTCTACTGCAGTTATCTCCCCACCTGTCAGTCATGTTGCACTACCAGACTGTGAGCTCCATGAGGGCAGGCACATGCCTTATTGAAATTTTCTATTTCCCTTAGCACTAAGCAATTTCCTCTCTATATACAGTAGTGTGTAGAAAGTTTTATAGGTTTTTTTTTTTTAAAGCAATTGGGGTTAAGTAACTTGCTCAAGGTTACAAGGCCAGTTATTTCTGGGTGTGGTGCTAAGTATCTGAGCCCGGATTTGATCCAGGTCATCCCGACACTGGAGCCGGTGCTCTTACTCACTGAACCACCTGGCCGCCCCTAAGCAATTGGGGTTAAGTAACTTGCTCAAGGTTACACGGCCAGGTGTTTCTGGGTGGGTGCTAAGTGTCTGAGCCCGAGATTCGATCTCTAGGTCTTCTCAACACTGGAGCAGGGGCTCTTACTCGCTGTGCTACCTGGCCCCCAGGTTTTTTAAATAAATGTTTTTTATAGTGTCTTATAAATGTTTTTTAAATTAGAAGGCCCCTCCAAGAGACCCGCTAATGATTTATACATACACATTATATAAATGAATGTTTGCTACTACTGCTTCTGCTGCTGCTGCTACTACTACTACTATCACTACCACTACTACTACTACTACTACTACTACTACTACTACTACTACTACTACTACTACTACTACTACTTCTCCTTTTCCTACTTCTCCTTCTTCTTGTTTTTGGAGTAGCTTGAAATCATGTGGGATTTCACCAAACAGTGGGTTTTTGTTTGGCTTTTTAGCTTGTATAAGTTAGCAGGCATCTGTGTGCCAGGATTTGCTGTGGCAGTTGAATAAAAGTCATTTATTTAGCCATCACGCTAATTGCAGGCTTTTTCTTCCCTTCCACTGACTTGAGCTCAGGAATCCCAGAGTGTTTGCAGACATTGGCAGATGTGTATGTCAACTTTTGTAATAGGTCATTGCACAGATGAGCAATAGTCCTGGTGTAGAGAAGTTTCCCTAGTCCATTTTATGTTGACTTTCTAAGATTTTAGAGAATAGTTGAATGCCATGTATTGTCACCACTACAAATTATAGTGAGGGATCAGAATGAGTCACCCATGTTTGAAATTGTCACAGCTTTAAGGCCTATGGAAGCATATTTGTATAGTTTGAGGGTGAAGGAGGACAGGGCATGATGATGTAGAGAGATCCCAGTGAGGCTGAGAGCCTGGAAGAGCCGAAGGGAGGAATGACTTGGTGAAGATCAGAGGTGGTAAAACATGGATCATGTTACCTCCCCACCCCCACCTTTACCCACTTCATAAACTTCAGTGACTTTCTATTACCTCTAAGACCAAATACAAATTCTTGTTTGGCATTTAAAGATCTTCACAACCTGACTCCTTCATGTCTTTCCACTCTTCTTATAATTAATTTTCCTCTGCATACTCTATATGCCAGCCATTCTGGCCTTCTTGCTTTTTCTCAGGACACCAAACATTGCATCTCCCATCATCATGCTTTTGCAAAGGCCATCTATCTCCTGTGCTTAAATGTATTACTTTCTCACCTTCACCCCTTAACATTCCTCAGCATAAGCAGCACCTTCTTAAGATCTTTTTTGGTTCTCCCAGCTGCTAGTTTTTCCCTTCTAAGGTTACCTTGTGTCTGTTCTGTATATATCTATATATGTAAATGTTGCCTGTTTCATTAGGAGGCTCTTGAGAGCGGTGACTGTTTCTGACTTTTTTTCTTTCCTCAGCACTCAACATAGTAAATAAATGCATGATAAATGCTTGTCGACTGATTGTTTGTGCAAATATGCTTAATCTGCCTGAATCTCTGGTGAGGGTGTGAGACCAGATGCTAGCATCTGTCAGTATAGCCCTGAGGCTATTTTATAGGGAAGGACTGGGTGGGTAGATGTGGTATAGAATGAGAGCATATAGAAAAATAGGGAAGAGGGAATCCTGGTTAAGACTCTAGGAATGTTTGACCTTTCAGGCTTCAGTGTGTATCTTTAGGATAGGGAACAGGGTAGACTTTGGGCACACTGAGGGAGGGGCATCCTTAAGGGCAGGTACATACACATTTACACAAAGCAGTGATTGTATGTATACACACATGTATACACAAATGAATGAACACAGTCATGCACATAGGTGCAAAGATTATTCAAGCTAGCATTTTATATCTTTCAGTCAGTAAACATTTATTAAGCACCGATTATGTGCCAGGCATTGTGCTAAGCACTGTAGATATAAAGAAAGGTGAAAGAGAGTCGCTGTTCTCCAGGAGCTCACAGTCTAATTGGGAAGACAACCAGCAAAAAAACTATGTACAAATGTGACATATACAGAATAAATTGGAGATAATCAACAAATGGAAGGTATTAGAATTAGGGAGGGAAGTTTCTCTCTTCTATTTCTCGGGCAAACTCCCAGAAAAAGCTGTTTAATTCATTGCTGTCACTCCTTGCCTTCTCACTCAGTCCTCAGCCTTTTATAATCTGGTTTCTGACCTCATTACTCAATTGAAACTTCTCTCTCCAAAGTTACCAATGTTTTTTCTTTTAATTCTTCCAAATTCATTGTTTATTTTTAACATTTTAAAAAATTATATTTCCAAATTCTCTCCCTCCCTCCAGCCCTTCCCCTACCTACTTATAAGGTAAGCAATTTATCTGTTATACATGTGAAATCATTCAAAAACATATTTCCAGATTAACTATATCACAGAAAAGCAAGAAATAAAGCGAAAAATTGTTATTTCAGTTTGCTTTCAGAGTTCATGAATTCTCTCTTTGCAGGTGGATATGATTTTTCATCATGAGTCCTGTGGAATTGTCTTAGGTCATTATATTGATCAGATCATCTAAGTTTTTCACAATTGATCAACATTACAGTATTGCTGTTACTGTGTACAATGATCTGGTTCTATTCAGTTCACTTTGCTTTGGTTCATATAGGTCTTTCCATGTTTTAATAAAACCATCATTGTCATCATCACAATAGTACTCCATCACAATCATACGCCACATCATATTCAGCCATTCTCCACTTGCTGAGTATCTCCTCAATGTCCAATTCTTTGCCACCACAAAAGAGCTGGTATAAATATTTTTGTACACATAGGTACTTTTCCTTTTCCTTTGATCTCTTTGGGATACAGATCTAGTAGTGGTATTGCTTGGTCAAAGGGTATGCATAATTTTATAGCCCTTTGGGCATGGTTCCAAATTGTTCTTCATAATGGTCGCACAAGTTCACATCTATTTTCATTCATCCCCTCTAGCATTTGTCATTTCTGAAAGGTTTGAGATGGTTTGTTGTTGTTCAGTCATTCCAGTTTTGTCTGAGTCTTCACGACCCCATTTGAGGTTTTCTTGGCAAAGATACTGTAGTGGTTTGTCATTTCCTTCTCTGACTCATTATACATATGAGGATACTGAAGCAAACAGGGTTACATGACTTGACTAGGGTCACACATCTAGTAAGTGCCTGAGACCAGATTAGAACTCAGGTCTTCCTGACCCTAGGAATTCTCTCCAAAAGAGTTATTTTAATTTTAATTTTTCTAATCATTAGTGATTTAGAGCATTTCTTCATATGACTATAGATTGCTTTGATTTCTTCTAAAACTTTCCTATTCATATCCCTTGCCCATTTATCGGTTGAGAAATAGCTTTTATTTTTTTATAAATTTGACTATTTCCCTGTATATTTGAGAGATGAGGCTTCTATTAGAGAAATGTTGTTATAATTTTTTTGATATTACTTCATTGTCTGTAGTATCTTTTAGCAAAAATATAGTTTCCCTGATTATTTCTTTTATTTAGGTCTATTTTTGGTTTTGCTTTATCTGAAATTTTGATTGCTACCCCTGCCTTTTTTTAAACTTCAGCTGAAGTATAATAGATTCTTCTTTAAACTCTTATTTTATATCTGTGTATCTTCCTGTTTCAAGTGTGCCTCATATAAACAACATTGTTATATTCTAATTTCTAATCCGTTGTGCTAACTACTTCCTTTTTATGGGTGAGCTTGTCCCATTCACATTCATAGCTATGATTACTAACTATGTATTTCTCTCTATCCCATTTTCTTTTGTTCATTCTTATCTCACTCTTTTTACCCTGTCCCTCCTCAAAAGTCTGTTTTGCTTCTGACCACTGCTTCCCTTAATCCATCCTCCCTTTTATTATCCCCTCATTTCTCTTACCTCCTTCACCTCCTACACCTTGGGTAAGAGAACTCTGTACAACTGAATGCATTCTGATGAGAGTGAGGCTCAAGCATTGCCTGCCACCCCCCTCCATTTTCTCTTCCCTTGTAAAAGCTTGTGTGCCTTCCTTGTGTGCCTCCTTTATGTGAGAAATTTTCCCCATTCTACTTCTCATTTCCCCCTTCTCCCAATGCATCCCTCTTTTTCACCACTTCCTTTGTTTAGATCATCCCAACATTATCTTCTCACATGTGTGCCCTCTGTCTATGTAGACTCCTTCTAAATGCCCTAATAATGATAAAGTTCTAAGTAATTAAATGCATCATCTTCCCATGTAGGAGTACAAACAGTTTAACCTTATTGAGTCCCTTATTATTTCTCTTTCATGGTTACCTTTTTATGCTTCTCTTGAGTCTTGGTGAATGTTGAGTTTTTTATTCTGCTCTGGTCTTTTCATCAGGAATACTTGAAAGTCCTCTATTTCATTAAATTTCCATTTCCCCCATAAAGGATTATATTCAGTTTTGCTGAGTAGGTTATTCTTGACTGGAATTCTAGCTCCTTTGCATTCTAGAATGTCATATTACAAGCCCTTTGCTCCTTTAATGTGGTAATCCTAACGGTGGCACCACAATGTTTGAAATTGTCTCTTTCTGGCTGCTTACAATATACTCTTCTTGACTTGGGAGTTCTGGAATTTGGCCATACTATTTCTGGAAGTTATCGTTTTGGAATATCTTTTAGGAAGTAATCAGTGGATTCTTTCAATTTCTATTTTATTCTCTAGATCTAAGATATTGGGGAATTTTTCTTTGATAATTTCTTGAAATATGATGTCTAGGCTCTTTTTTTATCACAACTTTTAGGCATTTCAACAATCCCTAAATTATCTGTCCTGAATCTGTTTTCTAGGTCAGTTTTTCTGAGGAGACATTTCATATTTTCTTTTATTTTTTCGTTGTTTTGACTTTATTTTATTGCTTCTTGATGTCTCATGGAGTCATTATCTTCCAATTGCCCAATTTTAAGTTTTAAGGAATTATTTTCATCAGTGAGCTTTTGTGCCTCTTTTCCCAGTTGGTCAATTTTGTTTTTTAAGGAGTTATTTTCTTTAGGTTTTTTTGTTCCTCCTTTATCAAGCTATTAATTCTCTTTTTTATAATTTTCTTGCATTACTCCCATTTCTTTTCCCTTTTTTTTCCTTTATCACTAATCTCTTTCACTTTTCCAGGAATTCTTGCTGGGCTTGTGTCCGATTAGCATTTTTTCCTTTGAGGCTTTGCTTGTAGCTGTTTTTACATCGTTGTCTTCTTGTGGGTTTATGGCTTGGTCTTCCTTGCCACTGTAGTAGCTTTTTATGGCCAAGTTCTTTTTTGGTTGTTTGATCATTTCCTCAGCTTCTTTCTTGACTTTAAGCTTTATGTTAAAGTTGAATTCTGCTCACCTGGGGATGGGGGGGGGGCATTTTCCTAAGCTTCAGGCTTTTTCATGTTGTTGTTTTTAGAAGTTCTAGGGGTCTGCAAGTTTTCAGTTCTTCCAATGTAGTGTGATCTGGGGAGAAGTGTGGTCACAGTTCTCCTGGTCTGTGCTCTGCTCTTTACCTAGGAAGGACCTCTGCTCCCCTGCAGCTGCAAGCACTAGCTCTCTTCTTGGCCCTACAACTGCAACCAAGTCCCTGCTTTCCTGAAGCTGCAAGCATAATTCTCTTCTTTGCCTTGGAACAAAAGCCCCAGCTCTCTTGTGACTGACCACAAGCTTTCTTCTCCTTCCTGGAGCTGTGTCCCAGAACTGCATTTGGGCAATAGAGATGCCAATCGGTGCCAGCAAAGAGTCCTTTGTCTTCTCTTTCTGATCAGTTGCTCAACCCTCTTGCCATCTCTGAGCTGAGAGCCCTGGAAGCTGCTGCTGCCACAGGCCTACTGCTGGTACTGTTACCAAGTGAGCTCTGGGATAGCATCTACCTCCATGTCACAGACCTCTCCCACTAGCCTCCTAACTTGTTTTAGGATGAAAAAATATCTCACCCCAACATTTTGTTGACTCTATAGCTCAAAATTTGATTTGAAACATTATTTTAAAGTTGTTTGGAGGGGAATGTTGGGAGAGTTTACCTGGATTACTGCCTCTACTCCACCATCTTTGTTCCACCTCCCAATGATGTCTTAATTGTCAATTCCAATAGTCTTTTAAAAATTCTCTACCTTCTTGACTGCTCTGTTGACCATCATCTCTTGGATACCCTCTCCTTTCTGGGATCTCATGACCCTCTCTCCTGGTTCTTCTCCTACTTGTCTGACTTTCCTCTGGTTGCTTGTAATCCACGGATCCTCTTCTCCCTCTCCACTCTTTTTTGGAAATGTCACTGACTCCCACGAGGTTAAATATGATTGCCATGTAGATTCATCCCAAATCTATATATCCAGCTTCAGTGTCTCCCTTGAATTTCAGGCATCCATCATTGAATGCCTTGTGCACATTTCAAACTGGATGTTCTAGAGACTTCTCAAACTCAGTATGTCCAAAGCTAAAGTTGTTTTATCTCCAATTCCAAATCCCCTATTCAAGATTTCCTTATTTCTGTCAAAGGTACCACCTCCCTTCTAGTTTCCCAGGTTCATAACCTCAGTATTATCCTCAACTTTTTACTTTCTCCATTTATCTGATCAGTCGCCATATCTCACCTTTTCTACCTTTATATCACTTCTCATACCTTACTCCTTTCTACTTCTCCACATAATAAACCTCTCAGCCAAGCATGTCCCCTGCAACCAATTCCTCATTGGTATCCTGCCTCATGACCCCTCCATTCCAGCCTATCTCACACCCTGATGCCAAAGGAATTTTTCCTTTAATACAGATCTGATGATGTCACTCTTCTACTTTAACTCCAATAATTCTCTGCTGTCTTTAGGATAAAACAGAAGCTCCTTTGTCCAGTTTTTAAAGTCCTTTACAACCTGCCCCCAACCTATCTTTCTGGCCTTGTTGAATATTATACTACCCCCCCCCCCCACCGCCTTGCATTGTGATCCAGCTAGATGGGTGATCTCTCTGTTTCATAGGCAGGTCCCCGTCTCTCCTCTCCACAGCTTTACACCGCCCATTCCCCTTCTGTGCAATGCTCATCTTCATCATCTGTTTCACTGAGTCCTTTTCTTCCTTCAGGACATTGTTCAGGGGCTACCTTCTACATGAAGCCTTTCCCCATGCCTCCTCTCAATTGCCTGTACCCTCCCTTCCTTCGAAACTACAGCATATTTAACTGCCTAGTCTTTACTCCCTTTATTCAGTATGAATGTATACATGGACTTCTTGTCTCCCCGGTTAGAGGTTAAGCTCCGTGAAACCAGATATTGTTGTGTTATTTGTATTTCTAGTCCCAGCACAAGCCTGGGGGTGGAAGGGACTTGATAAGTGCTTGTTGATCGGCTCAGCTAAATCACCAGCAAATGACTATTCCCTGTAACTGCTTTGATCTACAGATTTCCTCTTCAGTGACAGACCTCTTCAACACTATGGCTTTGGGGAGGGGTGAGAGAGAGAGAGAGAGAGAGAGAGAGAGAGAGAGAGAGAGAGAGAGTAGGAGGAGGAGGGCCTTGAAAGCAAGTTTTCATGATCTTGTTTGTCTTCCAGGAATCCTCCCTGCATTTTGTGTCACCAGCTGAGGTGGCCCTGACACCCCGCCTGAGGCCTGGAGAGAGCATGTATAAACGGAATGGCCTGATGGCCAATGTTCTGGTCACCTCCGCGACTCCCCAGGTAGGATGCTGGCTGGGGGAGGTAACAGGTTGGGTGAGGCAGTGGGGCAGCCATACCTGCTGAGTAGTGCCAGCTTACTTTGGCCTTGGAGGGACTCCCTGCTGCCAGGGGACATGCTCGGCTGCTCCCTCCTGAACAGAGTTGTGTTTGACTGCAGGCCCTGATGAATGCTGTCATTCTAAGTGCTCAGCCTTCCTCCCACCCCCACCCCCACCCCCACGGGAGCCTGCTGCTGCTGGGCTTTGGACAGTTGTTATATTTGGGGGACAGTCTTAAATAAATCAAGCTTTGACTCTCAGTGTATTTTTTGAAGTCACTCATTTCAAATTAAAATAAATATTCACAACTTGTCCAATGTCACGAATGCCATGGTCCATTGAGATGGTAAGAAATGATTGGCACTTACCCAAAGAAACTCTCTGAAGGCCCTAGCCATTTCAGAACACACTATTGATTGTAGATAAGTAGCACATTCCAAAATAGATGGTGATTTCAACTGGCCTCATCTGGTGATTTCTCCTTCCTGATGCTTAAAGGCCTGGAACATGAGTGCCCTGCCCACAGAGTGGCCTCTGGGCACTCCCATTGCCCATCTGTTCCAGTCTAACTGTTACCCAGACATGCTCAGGAGGTGTTGTGGTCACTGAGGGTCTCTAGGGTCAGCACCCCAGGCCACATATGCTATGTAGCCAGTATTCCAAACTTGTAAAACTTGTATAGATGCCTGAGCCTTCCCTCCCCCTACATCCTTCTAATTCTCCTTCTGCACCCTGGAAGATCCCTTCAACCATGGAACTTATATCTTGGTAGTATCCTCTGCCCCCAGGGCCCTCTCTCTAGTTGAAGGTGAAGGGCTCTTCCCAGAACCTCCAGTTAAGAAGGGCTCCCACGCCAGCCATCTTTTTATTTCCCACCAGGCTGTACTCTTCTGGACTTCTCCATCATGCCCCCTTAGCAGGCGCTCCCTCCTCCACCCCCAATCCCCTGCTCAGCTTCCTTTTATGTTTCCTTCCCCATTAGAATGTAAGCTTCTTGAGGTCATGGACTGTCTTTCTTTTTGCTTGTATTTGTATTCCCAATACTTAACTTGGTGGCTGGCATATAATAAGTGCTTAATAAATGCTTGTTGATTGACTGACTGACTGACTGACTTAAGCAGAACAGTTCTAATGCCTTGTTAAGATAGCCCTTCAGATATTTGAAGACAACTGTAATATCTTCTGACACCAAGTGTTCTTAATTTTTTTGTGTGTGTTGGGGCCCCTTCAGCAATCTGGTGATGTCCATGGACCCCTTCTCTAATTTTTTAAATGCATAAAATATATAGACTTGAAAAAGGAACTGATTATGTTGAAATGTAGTTACAAAAATAATTTAGAAAAAAACCAAGTTCATAGATCCCAGATTAAGAACTCCTACTATATTCTAGGTTAAATGGCCACAGTTCCCATCAAATAATCCTCGAGTTCCTTTGCTATCCTGATCATCTTCCTTTGGATATGTGACAATTTGTCATTATCTTTCCTAAAATGTTTCCAGGACTCCACACGGTATTCCAGTTGTGGTCTGACTAGGGTAGAGGAGAGTGGGACTGTCACCTTCCTTGCTTTGGACCTTAGTTATTCCTGGTTGCTTATACATGGTCACTTGAAATACTCAACCATTTTCTCAAGAAACTAGCAAGTCAAAAAACCTTTGTGTTGTTTCCCATCTGGATTCATTCCTCCCCCCAATCTGAGCTTGGCAGTATTTGCATAGGAAGCCTGGTAAGTAAGCACACTCTGGTTCTAATAGAATTGCTGCAAACTCATCATTATCACCATTATCAGATCTCAGTCTCTCCAGGTCTCAGCCCTTACAGGATCCTGTGGTTTTCAGTGGTTCTAGAATGACTAAGATGAGGCAGAGCAAGTCCTGGGGAAAGTCCTGGAGGAGGCTCTAGGAACCTTGAGTTCAAAGTCTTGGCTCCTCTGTGAACTTGCTATATGATTGTGGACAAAACCTCCTGCCCTCTTGGGGTTCCACCTTCTGTGATTATCTGATTGCCCATTATTTGGAGTTGAAAGGTAGTAGGAGTGACTCCCACACAGGCCATCCACTGCAGTATGTCTAACTTTTCTCACCCAGTCTGCTGTTTGTTTGCCTTGTACCTGGCACCTACAGGGTGGTGGTTTACATGTAAACTGGTATATTTAACACTAGAACTTGATTCCTTCCAAGGATCTGACTCCCTTCAGGTTATAACTTGTCAATTTAGGATTCTTTTTCACATCAATTATCTAAAATATATCTTCAGTCAAATCAGTTTGTTTTTTGTTCAGAATAACTGTAACTTTTGAAGTTCAGAATATTCTGTTTAGTATAAGACATATGGTACCTCCAAATTTGGAGCCACATTTCAAAAAAGTCCATTACTAGAAGGTTGCTAAGGTAATCAGCACAACTCAATTCAAGTACCTTAAAGTACTGCACGGGGGTTGGGGTTCGTGGGTCGGGGGTGGGGTTAGATTTGTGGTCTAAAAAGGGGCCCTGAGCATAACAGACACTTATCTCGAGATCAAAGAGTTTAGAATTGGAAGGGACTTCAGAAGTTATGTAATTGATTTCCTTTGTCTTACAGAAGAGGAAACTGAGACTCAGAGAGAATAAGTAATTTGCCCAAGGTCACATAGGTAGCAAATAGCAGAGGTGGGATCTTTAAAGATAATTTTAAAAATTTAATTTGTTTTATTGTGAACTTAAGAAATAAAACAAGCATTCCCATAACATAGTAGAATAGAAATAAAAGATGATTGTACATGAAACTGCATCCAGAGAAAGAACTGATAAATAGAAGTGTGTGTAGAATGGTTTTACACATACACACACACACAAACACACACACACGTGTGTGTATATATTTGTTTTCAGTGGTAGCTATCTCTAGAGTGGGGGGGAAGGAAAAAGGGGAAAAAAGACAATTATATAATACCTATATTATATATTTAAAAGGAATAGCAAGTTGTACACAATAGATTTGCAGGGGTTGGAGTTAAACCTAGGCTCTTGAACAAGCTAATGAATAAAAATAGGAGGGTGAAATAAGGTTTTTTGAAAAAACAGAGGTGAGGGGAAGTGAAAATAGAAGTAGAATGATATACAAACATTTTAGGGTTGGAGAAAATTGAGTTACCAGAGTTTTATGCTTCTCAAGTAGAATGGCATTTTGGGACTTCTACCTGGCAGTTTATTCCTTGATTTAGCTGGAGTATAGACATAGTGCTAATTCTTAATCTTGTTTTGGGGAATCCATGTAAATTATAATGCAAGTCTCTTCTTCACTAATGTTTCTCATTTGAAAAATAAGGGGGTGGGAGATGGCCTGTAAGGATCCTTCCAATTGTAATACTCTGTGTTGTAGGGTCCTTTTCATCTCTAACATTTGGTTATCCTTCTAATTTTAATTTAATATTGGTAATCCTTCTAATTTTAACATTCAATTTTTTTTCCTCATCTAACATTCTGTGTTCTAGAGTTGATCACAGCTCTTGTATTCAGAAACTTTATGGGATGATACAGATGGAAAAAAAATGTTTAGAAAGCACTGGTTGAGTAAGAAAACCCATGGCAAGCAGAAGGCAAGAAGAAGAAAGCCATGAATAGGGGAAGCATCTCAGAAATTTTGAAGCCAAGCCAGCTGAAACCTGGAAAGGATGTGAGATAACCCTATAGAGAAGAATAGCCTGCCTCAGGAGGTAGTTGGTTCCCTTTCAAAAGAGGTCTTGGAGCAATAGGTAGAGAGATGACCACTTGTTGCAGATATTGTAGAAGGGAGTCTTGTTTAGGTGTGGATAGGAATACATGGCCTAAGTCCCTTCCAATACTGAGACTCAGTGATCTGCATCAAAGTATACTTTCCAGTTAGAGATTAGTGTTAAAAGAGCTATTAAGTTTAGTCATGTTCAGTGTTAGGCTTTAGATACTAAAGCAGAATTTAGAATATATTGCTCTAAAAATTCCTGTTTCATAAATTTAAAAAACATTTTAATATCATTTACAATTTAGTGTTGAAATTATATTTTAAGGAATTAATTTTGGGGGCAGCTAGGCGGCGCAATGAATTGAACACCGGCCCTGGAGTCAGGAGGACTTGAGTTCAAATGTGGCCTCAGACACTTAACACAAAAACTAGCCATGTGACCTTGGGCAAGTCACTTAACCCCAATTGCCCTATCTTCCTTTCCCCCCTCCAAAAAGCAAAAAAAACAAACCACCAAAAAACTCCAACCCCCCAAAAAAGTTAACTTTTACTTTTGTACTATATTTCAGTTGTTTTAATAGAGTTTAAATCAGTAGCTAGATTGTGTGGTGGATAGAGCATTGGGTCTGGGATCAGGAAGACGACTCTTCCTGAGTTCAAATCTGGCCTCAGACACTAACTGTGTGACTCTGGGCAAGTCACTTGACCCTGTTTGCCTCAGTTTCCTCATCTGTAAAATGAACTGGAGAAGGAAATGGCAAACCACTTCAGTATCTTTGCCAAGAAAACCCAAAATGGGGTCACAAACAGTTGGACATGACAAACAACAACAAAAATAGAGCAAACATCCTTGTGGGGGGTGGGGAAGGACACTTCCCTTGGAGTTAGAGATGTGGGTTCAAGCCCCAGTTTTGCTATTTACTACCTAGCTATTCTTCAGCAAGTTGTCCTGTTGGGCCCTCTGTTTCCTTCTCTGTACAGTAATGAGTTTGGATTAGTAGATTATCTTTAAAGTCTTTTCCAGCTTGAATCCTATTATCCTAGGTGAAGGGCAATATTGCCATGGCACACTACTGCCACCTGGTGGCACTGTACCAGAATTGTAGGAGCAGTATTTTGGGAAATGAACTGGGCACAGTTTAGTCCTTCAAACCCATTGTTAACGTGAAAATATTTCTTACACTGTCCGTGCTGTAACCTGGAAGGCAGAATCCTTAAGATCAGACTAACAATGTCATCGCCTGAATTTAATCATCCCTAATAACCAGAGTCATTTAACACTTTCTCCCCGACCTGTATGGACAGAAGCTAGATAGATCATGATTCTGTAACATCTCAAAGTTTACAGAGTACTTTACCACAACAACTCCATGAAGGAAAGACTGTAAGGATTACTGTATCTTTTTGTAGAATAGGGAAACAAGACTAAGGGATTAAGGGACTTGGCTAAAATTGCACAGTTAGTAAGTATAAAAGCCGGAGTTAAAACCCACATTTCTGACTATTCTTTTCACCATATCATTTTACCTTTTTTGTACCATCTCCAAGTTCCCACTTTGAGGTGAGGTAAGAGGCAAACAAGCATTAACTACATACTTTTCTCATAAACTTATTGTGGGAATGTTGGAGACAGTATTCTTTTTTCAGATATACAGCTAACTAGATGATGTCTAAAAAGAACTGATAACAATTATAACAATGGCTAGCATTTATGTAGAATTTTAAGGTTTATGAAACACTTTACAAATCTTATCTTATTAGACCTTCACAACAAGTTTCAGAAGTAGGTGTTATTATTATTATCCCTATTTCACAGATGAGGAAACTGAGGCTGAGATAGGTTAAATGACTTGTCCAGGGTCATACAGCTAGGAAGTGTCTGAAGGTAGATTTGAATTTAGGTATTTCTGGCTCCAGATCCAGCACTCTATTCCCTGAGCCACCTAGCTGACTTCTGAGATCTCTTCACTTTATGAGTCTGGCTCCAAGAATAAAATGTTGGAGCTTTCAGAGATTTCAGCAGTAATTGAATACAACCATCACCTCCATTTTATACATAAGAAAATTGAGCCCCAGTGAGGTTATTGGACTTCCCAAGGTGACACAAATTAGTTATTGAAAGAGTTTGGGACTAAAACCAAGATCTAGCAAGCTTTGTACTAACTCAAACAATGTGGCGTTTCATACACCACATTGAAGAGGCCATTTCTGTAGGCTGGGTCTGTTGCTCAGATGATCGAGACACTGGGGGGAAGTATATAGCAAGAGATTGAACTTGGAGGTTGCGAATCTCTTCTGTGGTAGCAGTTGGAGTGTGGAAAGGTATGGGAGATTTGGAAGGGAGATGAATAACTAGGTAAGCATGATGGGATTTCTAGGAGCATTGAAAGATTAACCTGCTTGGAAAATTCACTAGCCATAAAGGCTTTCTGTGAGACTAACACAAGAACCTTTGGCAAGGACTGCAGATTCCAGGGAAAATTCATGGAACACAATACTAATGCTAGAAGAAGGGATCTTTTAACATAGAACATTAGAGTTGGAAGGACTCTTGTAGCATAGACAGTCAGAGGTAAGAAAGACCTTAGAATGCAAAATGTTAGAACACAGAATATAAAATGAATAGTACAGTTATACCCATTTAACAGATGCAATTATAGATTATCAGAACTCAGAAGAGCATCAGAACATAGAATTTTAAAAGACTGAGCACAGATTTTCTGAACGATAGGGAACATTAGAAATTCTGTTAGAATAGGGAACAAAGAATATTAGCAATGAAAGAGGACTTTGGAACATAGAATGTTAGAAACAAAAGAAACCTTGGACCATAGAATGTTAGAACATAGAATATAGAAGGGACCTCAGTGCAAATAACTCCCTTTCCTCATTGATAGAAAAAGAATTACTTGTCTTAGTGCCCTAGTCATTAAAGTCTTTACTGCCTCAGTGGTAAGCATCTTTTTTTTTTAATACAGTGGACTCATTTTTTTTGGTGATACAAGGCTGCTGAAACTCACTGACTTCAGCTGCTGTCCACATCTTTAACCTCACATTTCTCAGTTGTTGACTATTGGCTTTCCTTACTAGCTTGAATATACACTGTAGTCTCCAGTAAGCCTACATACTTTTTTTTCCCAAATGCTGCCATTTTGGAAAGAGTGAAGCAAGAAGGAATAAATGCAAGCAAATTCCCTAAGTCCCAGTCCAGACTGGTGAGGTTAATGGAAACCTCACCAAAGCCACCCTCCGAGTTAGGAGGAATGAAGCCATTTATTAATTGGAGCCTTCCCTTTGGGAGAGGAGAGATTGAAAAAAGGCTGCTCCCAAGGATGGTGTGAGTAATGCCCCAAGATCCCCACAACTGTGGGTTCTGGGCAGGCAACATTTGAGATTTCAACCCAATATTTTATAGGAAACTCTGTTTATTTGAATCTCTTTTAAAATGCAGTATTCACAGTACTCCTATTAATCTAAGCTATTCTAATAAAGATAGCTTTCACTCAGGGTTCCCTAACCAATATGCTACACCTCTTTTTGCTAACAAACAGGCTTTTAATTTCAAGAGAGCTTTTGCTTGCCACATAAATGCTATTTCTAACAGTAACTTGCCTTGTGTTTTGTGTAATATTTTCCAGACTGATTTCAAGTTTAAATACAAAACACACACAAAAAGATTTAAGCCAGGTCCTATTTGACAGATGTAAAGTTACTAATCCTTTCCCAAGGCCTCCAGACAGTTTCCCCCCCTTTGGAGAATAGGAGGGAGCCACTTGTAACAGTTGGGTCACAGAATCATAAATTGTCAGAACTGCAAAGGACTTTAAGCCATAGAAGGATGCAACATGATGTAGTGGGAAATACAGAGGACGTGGACTCAGTCGAACTGAGTTGAAAATGTTGACTCTACTTTTTTTCAAGCTCTGTGGCCTAAGGCAGGCCTTAATTTTTCTTGTTTTTGAAATGAGGGTGTTGGATTGGGTGACAAACTCTCAAATCCTCTAATTCCTGTGAATGTTAGGGTACCTATCCAAGCCAGCAAGGAGGGATTTTTAGAACATAGAATGTTAGAGAGGGAAGGGATCTGAGACTATGAGATACCAGAGCTGGAAGGGACCTTGGGGGGGGGTATCCAGTCCAACCAGTTTGTTTTAAAGATGGGGACATTGAGACCTGGAGAGATGAAATGACTCCCTCAAAGTCATGCAGCTAGTAAGGGACAAAGCTGCGATGCTCTTTCTACAACAGGCTTCAAATACCTTTCCTCCCTTGGTGGCTCCAGTCTAGGAGAGCTAAAAAGTTGCTGATTTGGGGGTACCTTCCATACCAAGAAACTTTAGTCATGTCTCTTTCCCTTCTGCAGGGCAGCAGCAGCTCAGACTCTCTGGAAGGACGGAGCTGTGACTATGCCAGTAAGAGCTATGATGCCGTTGTGTTTGATGTATTGAAAGTAACTCCTGAGGAGTTTGCTGTGAGTAGAACGTAACATCCTAGAGCATGTGGGACATTGGGGGGGTGGGGTGGATATGTGACAGATTATTAGGTGATGCTATATTATTTTGGGAAAAGCTCACATTTCTATAGAGCTTTAAGGTTTACAAAGTCCTTTTCTTACAACCATCATATGAGGTACATAGCAAGGGTATTACTGTCCCCATCTTACATAGTAGAAAACCCAGCGAGCTTATGTAATTTAGCCACAGACATATAAATAGTGTCAAAACTGGAACTGGATTCTAGGTAGCCCAATTTTCAAGCCCAGTGCTCTCTGAGCCCCCATCCTTTTGCTCTCTTTATGTTAATGAGTTACTATTTCCAGTTCCTTGACGACATTAATTAGCTATAACATTTTTAAGAGCTGTAATTAAAAAAAAACCCCAACTATGGTGTTACCCCTTTCTCTGCAGGTAAGGTATCAGCTAGAATCTAATCCAACCTGTATCTGAACAGGAATCCCCTCAGTGACACTCCAGGCATCTAAAGGAAGTCTAATAATTACTCTTTTGAACAGCTCTAATTGTAGGGAAGTGGGTGTTTTTATATCAAGCCTCACATCTATCAAGCTCTCTGAACCTTCACCCATTGTGCCTACTTCAGCTTTCTGGGGTCAAGTAGAACATATCAAATCACTCTGCCATGTAGAATTCCTTCGAATACTTGAAGATAGTAATCATCCCTTTCCTTTTCTTAAGCCTTTTCTTCTCCAGGATAAACATCCATCCCTAGCTCCTTCCCTGACTCTCCTGTGACACATGGTGTCTTGTCCTTTCACCATCTTGGTTGCTTTCCTCTTGATATAGACTTGGGGTCCATCTCCTTCCATCAGAGTCCTTTTCCCAGTGTCCTACGCCTGTGGTCTTCTCAGAACTTCATACATGGTGCTCTAAATGTGGGCTGACAAGGGGTGAGGATATCAGCACCACCACATTGCTAGCCCTGCATATTATGCTTCTCCTAATGTAATTAAGATAGTATTTGGATTTTTAGTTACCATGTCCCAGTCTTGACCCAGATCGAGCTTTTAGGTCATTAAAGCACCAAGATATTTTGCATATGGTATTTTGTTTCTCTCTTTTTCCTCAAATTGTACTTAATATTCATTTTTCAGAACCCAAGAATAAGACTTTACATTTTGAAAAGTAATTAAATTTTATATTATTTGATTCAGTACAGCAATCTGGCCTGACATCCAAGTATTAGTTGTCCCACTTAGTCTCATGTGTTATGTCATTTGAAAAACATATATATGTATAAAGCACTTTGAAAACCTTAAAATGTTTAATCAATACTAAATATTATTACTATTACTGTGATGATGGTGATGATTATGATGTCATCTATGCCTTTATCCAAGTCATTGAGGAGATTGTTGACTAGCACAGGGCCAAGGACAGATCATTAGTTTACTCCACAAGAGATTACCAAGTTACTTTCTATTAGCAACTTTTTGTATATGGTCTTTCATCAAATTTCAAATAAGAATAATAACTGACATTTCTATAGTGCTTTAAACTTATCCATGTGCTTTATTTTTTTTTCATTTGGGTCTACCTACCATTACTATCATCTTGTCTGTGGATAGCATGAAAGGCTTTGTCAAAGACGTGCTTGGAATTAGGTATATGATGTCTCCGCCAATCCCCCTCACCTACCTGTTTAGCAACTCTGTCAAAAAAGGAAATGAGATCATTCTGATAGTGTAGTGCAGGAGAAGAATGGTGCATTTGGAGTAAGAAGATCTGCCACTTAATACTTGTATGACCATGGCAAATTTACTTAATTAACTTGGTTCTCATTTTCTCATATGTAAAATGAAGGGGTTGAATTGGATGAGCTCTGAGTTTACTTTGAATTCTAAATCTGTGAGACTATGATTATGTTACTATTACCTGTTCTTGCTGAGACTACATTGGTTATTAGTGATCAAGAATACTATTCTTGCTTCAAATGCTCATAAATCGTCTCTTCCATATATGTGATCTAGAATTTTACCAAGAAATGAAGTCAAGCTCACTGGTCCACATATAGGAGACTCAATCTTCTTTCTCTTTTTGAAAATTGGGATGAAGTTTTCCTGGTTCTAGTCTCATAGTACCTTTTCTTTTCTCCACAGTTTTTCAAAGATCATGTAATGATGCCTCAGTGATCACATGATCCAGCTTACTGGGTGCTATCTTACTATCCTATCTTCAGTTTCAACTTTCTAGTCATCAATTTTTGTTCAATCTTCAGTCCAACTATCATTCTTCTTGGTAGAAAAAATAGAAGCAGAATATGAATTGAGTAATTTTGCCTTTTTTCCATCATCCATTAGCATCATCTTGTCTACCACCTCAAGTAGTATTTCTATCTCTCTTTTAATCATCCCCTTATCTTCAACATAGCAATTAAAAAAAAATTCTTTTCATGGTCCTTAGTATTTATGGCATGCCTCAGTTCCTTCCCTTCCCTTCCCTTCCCTTCCCTTCCCTTCCCTTCCCCTCCCTTCCCTTCCCTTCCCTTCCCCTTATCCCTCTCTCTTCTCTCCCTTCCTCCCTCCCCCCATCTCCCCCTCTCTCTTTATTCTTCCTCCTCTTTCTTCCAGACCTCATCATGATCAGCACAGAAGTTTTGACCTGCTCTCTTCCAGACCTGGGCTCCTTAGGCAAACTGGTGGTTCCTTGTTCCTGGAGGCTCAACATATTAATACCTAACTTTGTTTGGACACCAATCAGCATGGCGCATTGCAACTCAGAACCCTTGAAGTTAGGAGATCCACCAGCCTCAGCCTCCCCAACAGCTAGGATGACAATTGTATACCACCATGCCTGATTTCCTGACATTGTTCTTATAGGATTATACCACTCTTCTATAACAATAACTAACATTTATATAAAGTTTATAAAGAATTTTACATATATCTCATTTGATTTGAACTTTGCAAAAACCTTGTGATGTAGGCATAGTTATTATCCCTATTATACAGATGAGTAAATTGAGTCTGAAAGAGATTGAGACATGACCAAATCACTCAGCTAGGAAGTATTTGAAGTGGTATTCAAATTCAGATCCTTTTATCTACAAGACTGGCTCCTTATCCACTCTGCCATCTAATTGCATCTTTTATATTTGCCTCTGTGTATGTATATTTATTTTCTATACATATCTTAAAAATCTAAATTAGTTATTGAGTTCCCCAAGCATCCTCATTAGTTCCTTTAGATAATTCCCCCTTTTCTTTTTCATTTGTGTTCATGACATTAAAATTTCCTTCTTGAGAGCTTTCCATTATTCTTGTACTGTCTCCCCTGTAGGATTTTAGCCCAGAGAAATCTCCTACTTCTCCCCTCTTTTTTTGGAAAGTGTTTGCAATACACTCTCCTGAGATCTAAGGCATATATCTACCTATACCTAATTTTCTACTCTTCTGTCATCCAAGATGGAGTAGCCATGTCCTTGCAAGGCTCCATCATTTCTGTTATAGTGACCAGTTCCTTCTTCCTGGTCAGAATCATATTCAAAATAGCAATTCCCTTCATCATTTCCTGCACTGTTTGAAGGATGAAATTATCCTTTAGACGAGTCAGGGGTTTGGCGAGAAGCGCCAGCAGATGTTTGGCTAGCTGATGTCTTCTATCAGTGTGGTATTATTCCTTTGTGCCAAATTCATGATCTGTTTCTTATTTTCCCCCTTTGTCCAGGTGTCCTGTAATATATTCTTATAACAAGATTTGTTCTGGTTTTGTCTTCATTGGATCCCCACCCAAATGTTCTCTACTGTGCTACCTTTCTGGTTCCTAGGTCAATGCGTGCTTCTATGACATAAAATGTAATAGGTTGAAAACACCATTTAAAGATATTCTCGGCCCATAGAACAGATTCAAATATCAATAGTATAATATAGGCTAATCCTAGCAGGCCTTTTAACCCAGAACTAGTTCATCTCTTGACTCTGTACTCAGGTTTTACTCTGGAGCCATGCTGTTGTTGGCCAGAATTTGAAAATGATCTCCGTCAGTAGTGTGCTGGTAAATGTTTAACAACAAGATCTCCAAGGAAAAAAGAGCATGCACAGCATGGTTTTAAGTTTAAACTGCGTTATTAATATTTTCTCTATCACTCTCTTAAGTCTAGACACTAAACAAAACCAACAAATCAAGTGTTAATTTGCACTGTTTGCTGATTTCCAAGGTGTAAATTTTCACATTGAAAATCTACCAGTCACCTCTTACAAGATAGTATGAGCTGTTTCTAACACACTCCTAGTCTCAGTGATCTGTGGGATCAGTTCAGACCATTTGGTACATATATGCTTGTTCACACATGTATATATGTGCAGATACATTCCTTTGCATTCACCCATAATCAGTTTTATTGTGCTTAGGGCCAGTTTTTGCCTTTCCATGAATATACACTTTTAGACACGTATGTGTACATAGGCTAGAGTCAGCCTACCAAAGATAGTCCTAGAATCTCAGATCTAGAGATGGAAGGAAGCTCAGAGGCCCAGCCTTCTCCTTTTACAGATGAGCAGACTGAATCTCTGCATTGTCCTAGGACCCATTCTGGAGAAAGGTTTGATTAATGGCAGATTCTCATTCCAAAGCCAGTAGATCTGGCCTTGGGTTTAGAAAATGAATTTTTCTCTTTAGTTACTCAAGGTCCCCAGGGGCAGAGTTACTTTTTCTTCATCTCATGCAGTTGCTTCCAATTCTGTCCTGCCCTTCATTTAATTTTATTTCTTCATCTGTTCATTCATACATTGATTAGTTTATCCATTATTTAATTAATCCATTTATCAATTCCGTTTTTTTATTTTGAGACTGAGTCTCCCTAGCTCAATTAAGCTGGAAATGCAGTGGCCACTCATGAAATGAGCTCACTGCTAATCAGCACAGAAGCTTTGGCCTGTTCTGTTTGTCCTGCTTACCAGGTGTAGACACCTGGGCAACTTTAGCTTAGAACTTTTAAGCTTAAGTGACCTGCCAGCATCAGCCTCCCACAATAGCTGGTATCACACTTGTATGCCACCATATCTGGTTACCTGATGGCTTTATAACTGATTCTTGACTCAGTGGGTGATTATGGACAGGCCACATAATTTCTCTGAGTCTCAGTTTGTCTGCTGTAAAATGAGAGGCCTACATCAAGTATTTTGGCTCTGACAATCTCTGACTCAGTCCAGATGTATCTGGAAGATGAATGGACAAGTAGAATGCTGACATTTTATACTTGGGAAGTTGATTTTTTTTTTAAACCCAACTACAGATCTTTAAAATTATTCATGATATAATTCATCTAATTAGATCTAGCCCCTCTTCTAGGCTGCTGAGACTGTTTGGATCCCAACTTTAACATGTTAGCTATCCCTCCCTGCTTCATGCTGTCTGCAGATTTGCTAAGCATGTCCTCTATACCTTTGTCAAAGTCATTGGTTTTTTTTTAAGTTCATACCTTTCTCCCCAGTAAACATCGCCCTGTATCTTTTGGTTTCACTGTGAAATGTTGAGGCAAAAAATCCCTAATGATTTTTGCTCAACCATGCTGTTTTTATCTATTCCTTTTTTGAGGGGTGATGGTGGTGAGGGGAGAGACATATGAGGAAAGGTCTGCTTTGTGGTTTCTAATATCAGCTCCATGTTTTATTTCCTTCCTGAATTCCAAGGATAGGCACGAATAGCAGTTTCTGCCAGCTCTCAGTCTGTGGGCTTGGGCCAGCTAATCCATCATATGACTGACCACTGGGAGGAGACTGAGGAACAAAGGGGGGG
>NW_027185754.1:22724660-22767655 GCF_028583685.1 Petaurus breviceps papuanus | reverse complement strand
AGAGAGAGAGAGACAGAGAGAGAAAGACAGAGAGACAGAGACAGAGACAGACAGAGAGACAGAGACAGAGAGAGAGAGAGAGACAGAGAGACAGAGAGAGACAGAGACAGAGAGACAGAGAGAGACAGAGACAGAGACAGAGAGACAGAGAGAGAGAGAGACAGAGACAGAGACAGAACATTCCTGCCAGAATTGAAAGTCTCTTTCTTCACTCTGGCAGACTATTGGCCTTTTCCTCTCTGAGGATGTACACAGCCTATGCCCACGTCTGTCCAGAAAGGGGGAAATAATGACAAATGTGATGAAAAGAATTTCTGAGATGACTTTATTCCAAGTTGAAGTCCTTTATTCTACTCCATCTGCACTGGTCTTGGCCTTAGGAAGATCTGAGTTCAAATCTCTGAGACTTAGTTTTTTCAACTGTAAAATGGGGGTAATGATACTTGCTCTACCGATTTCCCAGGATTGTTATGAGGAAAGTGTTGTGTGAACCTTAAAGCATTATATAAATGTGAGTAACTACACATCTGAATAGTAGAGATAATAATGCTTATACAAATATATGACATATATATGATGATCAGACTGTGATGAGGTAGAGAGTGCATTGAAGTTAGGAGACTCTTCTAGGTCAGCTGTATGACCTAGAAGCATGTTCCTTCATCTCTCTGAGCCTCTGTTTCTTCCTCTGCAAAATAAGGAGGTTGGGCTAGATGATCTCAAAGGTCCCTTTCAGTTCTGGCAGAGGGTGATTCTCTGAAATGAGTTCTTCTAGCAAGCATCATATAAATGCAGGAAGCTTGGGGTAGCATGATGGATTTGGAATCAGGAAGGTGTGACTTTAAATCCTGCCTCAAACCCGTGTTAGCTATATGGTCTTGGGCGAATTGCTTAATCTCTGTCTCAGTTTCCTCATTCGTGAGATGAGGATAATAATAGCACCTACTTCCCAGGGTTGAGGTGAGGAACAAATGAGATAATGTTTGTAAAGCATTTTGTAACCCTTAAAGCACTATGCAAATCTTGTTATTATTAAATGATTATTAATATGATCATTCTCTAGAATTTCAGCTAATTATTAATATGGGGCTGTAGGATGTTGCAGATGGATAAGGGCAGTGCAGGGGTTTGTTTTTTTATTGCAGAGGGAGGGTGGCTTCTTGGAAAGAATCTGATCTTGGAGTCAGAATATCTGGCTCTGATTCCCAACTGTGCTGTTTACTAGCTTATGTGAATTGGGGTGAGTCATGGCTCTTCTCTGAATCTCAGTTTACTCACTAATGCTAAGTTTTGTGCTCCCAACTTCAACTGGTGATGGTGAGAAAAACTCAAGCCCAAAGCCATATGATGACTTCTACTAGCTTGGAGACCTGTGCTCTTCCAGACATTGCTATCGGGTTAGCTGCCTTGTTCTGCCTGGATTCCTGGACACCTGGATCCTCATAGCCTGGGTTCCTGGGCCAGACAGGAGACTCCACTCCCCACAACTAAAATGGAAATTAACAAGGGAAAAGACCCAAGGCTCAGGCTTGTTTTGGAGGCCATGTGGCCTAAGGAATGGGGAGAAGGAGTTGACCTTCAGGCCTTCTCCCCTTACTATATGGTGAGTAAAAGAGCCCTTCACCCTTAGATAGGAATATAGCAAAACCCACTACAGGTGCTGAATTCAGACTGTTTCAAAGATGCCAATGTTCTGGCTACATATCCAATGGAAATGCTGCTTTCAACCATTAGACTAACACAAGATGTCCACATGTGTTCCAGTCCTTTAGTCTCCTGAAAGTTGATCCATTGCCTTCTGTATAGATGACAGCATGTTTGGTGGTCTAGGCATGTCCTGAACTCCCATTACACTCAAAGGGTCATATAAAAGAACTAAGAGCTCCCATTTTCTGGTGCTTTAAGGTTTATAAAATTCTTTTCTTTCAACAACCTGAGCAGTAGACAATACAAGTACTATTATCCCTTTGTTATCTGAGATTGAGAGAAAGTGACTTGCCTGAGGTTAGAAAACCAATAAGCCTTGGAGCCAGGATGAAAACCCATGTCTTCTAATGTACAATCCAGGTTTGTCTTATTCAGGTCTCAGATTCAGAGACTGTGACTCTAGGGCTGCTTATATCTTCATGCCTGCATGTCAGGTTTTACAAAGTCCCCCAAACAGCTAGTTTCCAAAGCCTCTGACCTTACTAAATGCCTTTCTTTTGATTAATCTCATATGATTTTTCCCAGATTCCTTTCTGTTCCCTGAACTACCATTGTCCTGAGCTATTCATGTCAGCACTTCTCATGCCCCCTTGGCCCCTTTCAGAGGTGACTCATCGTAGAAGTTCTTGTTTCTTTCTCTTTCCATCCCTTCCACTTCTCCCCTAGCCCTGAAACTTTGAAGACTATAGGTTGTTTCCTCTGTCCTTTGCAACATATTGCATGGCACCAATGCTAGGGCTTTGGATTCCTCCAAGAACCTTGCACTTAGATAGCTGGAGGTTCCCAGAGAAACTGACATCCCACTGCATGAAGCTGTGTTCATAGTTCTCTGAAAAATGTCATTTTCTATGATACTTGGGTATCTGATATAAGGGATATGTATTGGCAGCCATAGCTTGGAAAATGAAGGAAGCTCTAGGAGCTCTATCCTGGGTGGTCAGTGATATGTTTCTGTTGAATAAAACTTTTCTTTGGCATTTGATCATAATGATACTAGTAATAGCTAACATTTATATTACCCTTTATAATAACAGCTGACATCTGAATAGCACTTTACATATATTAACTCATTTGAACCTAACAGTAACATTGGTATTATCTCTGTTTTACAGAGAAGGAAACTGAGGCTCATAGAGCTTAAAGAATTTGTCCACAGTCACACCCAGAGAATGAGTGTCAGAGGCAGGCTTTGAACACAGGTGTTCCTAACTCCCAAGTCTATCCACTAGGCTATAGGTTCCCACAGTGGGCTATACTACCGCTGGAGGGTGCTGGAATAATTCAGAGGGGTGGTAGTAGCCTCAGGTGCAACTGGGGGGCGTTGAATAAAAATAAGGGTGTGGTTAGAAGCATAAAGAAAGAAGAAAAGATAAGAAAATTTTGAAAAACTCCGAGTACATGTTTCATCTGTTGTGTAACAGAGTTAAAGTCATAGTGATTACATTATTTTCCAAATAAACACACAAAATGCAAGTTATAAACTATCTGTGGTAAAGTCTGCTGACAGGTCTTAACAAGCAAGTGTTGGCAGGTGAGTGTGTCATGCCTTGTTGGAAAGTCCAGCATGTATAAATAGGAATATGTGTGTGATGATTTGTTCATCATATAATTTCAGTGCAGGAAAAAACCCATAAATTTGCAATAAATTATTAAATTTAAGATGTGTCATTTAAAAATTGTATTTTTTGAAATGATGCAAATTAAAAAAAAACATTAAAGGATTAAAGAGAGTAGATTTCCAGGGAGTGCTGACCATGTTTTTGTTTTGTTTTGAAAAGAAAATGGTAGGCCAAGTAAGTTTGGGAACCTCTGCACTAGGCCATTGCTGTCTCTCTGACATGCATAGTGCCTTGGAACACAGAAGGTTTGCTAACCTGACTCCTTTTTTGTTACAGAGCCAGATTACGCTCATGGATATCCCCGTATTCAAAGCTATACAGCCGGAGGTATGTTTTTTCATGCTAACAGAGTAATATTTATTTATTTTGAGGTTTTTACAAGGAAACTTTGTTTTTGGTTAGCTCTTAAGATCATTGACTTGTACTTTAAAAAGCTATAGTTTCATCACTGTAGGTAGACCCCCCCCCCGCATCCCTTTCTTATGTTAATAGATGACTATTATGAATTACTCTGTATTTCAAAGATGTCTTTATAAATGTATACATCCATGTTGTCTCCCTCAACTAGGTTGTAAGCACCTGGAGAGCAGAAATTATTTTGCTTTTGTCTTTGAATCCCCAGCACACAGCACAATGCCTGATACATAGTACCATAGGTTTTTAATAAATGGTTGTTGATTGATTATATCTAAAAAGAAGTCCATCCTCTGGTGATTGAACCTTTCTACACTTGCCTGGTCTGGGCCTCAGACAGTGGTCACAATAGTGTCTCTGAGACTATCATTAAATCCTTTTCATCTTGCTCAGATCTTCTAGAATTTGTACCTTGAGGCTGTGAGAACTCAGTATCCCTCTTTGCCCCAGGGAGGTATCAAAAGAGAAAATCATGGAAGATGTGCCATGGTGGTTTCAGAATCTTCCTGGACATTTCCATGAATGTCATTAACTTAAGGCTGGACTGATGAGGTAACTAAGGGAGGTCAGGCATAGCCACATCCTAATTAGGGCCCAGGAGATGTGCTGAACTCCACAGGGAAGAGAACTCTTGTCTGGTATCTCACTTTTCTGGGGCTGGGAATCTGCTGCAGACAATGCAAGAAGAGTCCAGCATAATTAGGGGTATTTGGCCAGGCACCTACAAGCCACTACTTCTTTCCCATGGCTTTACTTATTAAAATCATTCCTCATTCTGTATCAGTAGAAGTAGTCATTGTATTTGTGGGACATATTTTGGGAGAACTTTCTTCCCAAAGAAAATGTTCTCTCCTAGTTCATCCAGAATATCAGGGTTTTCTCTTTAGTTATACTTTTGGAATTTTTGGTTCTACCCATTATCAAAATTTCCCAAGTATACATGGTAAGCTTGATGTTTCATCAAATATGAAGGTTCTCCAGAAGACAACACTCATTCTTTTTCTACTGTTTTCTCTTCTGAATCTCTTCAAAACATACCAGCCTTCCTAGAAATGCATATACAGTTCTAGATTTGAATTAATGAAATCAACTACACAAGTATAAAAGGAGCAAGCGGTGAGGCTAGATGTCTGTGGGTGTGGGTGTGCGTGTGTGTGTGCATGTGTATGTATGTGTGTGTGTATATGTGTGTGCATGTGGGTGTATGTATATGTGTGCGTGCGCATGTGTATGTATGTGTGCACGTGTGTGCATGTGTGTATGTGTCTGTGTGTGTGTGTTGAAAGATCTGGGGATATGAGTAGACTCAAAAATCAGTGAGTCAGCGTGTGACATAGAGGCCAGAAAAGCTACTCTCATACTATATTAAGGAAGGATTAAGGTCCAGACTCCAGAAAGTGTTAGTCCTACTGTTCTAGGCTCTAATTAGACCACATTTATAATGTTGTGGTCGGTTCTACCTCCCATATTCTCGAAATGACATTAACAAACTGGAATGTGTCCAGAATAGGGCAACAAGGATGGGGAGAGTACAGCAGACCAGGCAGGATGAAGATAGGATATTTATCCTGAAAATGCAAAGTCTTAGGAGAGGAACGTGACTGAAATGGTCTCTGAATATTTAAAGGGAGATTATGGGAAAGATGATAGAAATAGAGGTAGAATGAACTGCATTCTCTTGTTCAGCCCCTTCATTTTATAGATAGGCAAGTTGAGACCTAGAAATGCAACTGGACTTACCCAGAGTTACCAAAGTACTGGCAGCAGAGCTGGATATTGAACACAGATCTTCACTCCTGATGCAGAATGTTGTGCTGCCCCCAATTCAATTAAATTCAATAAGCATTTTTAGCATGGGTATTTACAATGGGATTAGGCTTATTTTTCTTGGCTCAACATAAACAACCAGAAATCCCAGAGAAGTAGATTTGGGACTCAGTATAGGAAGATATATCCTAACATCATCATTTGTTCAACAACAGAATGGCCTCCTTTGTGAGGTAGTGAACTCACCGTCCCTGGACATCTTCAAGCAAAAGCTGAATGAGTCTTAGTTCTTTAACAAGCGTTAGAGTAACTGTAGTGGGGATTCTGGTTCACAAAGGGGTAGGAGTAGATAAACTCTGATATCCTTTCTAGCTTTGAGATTCCGTGACTGTGGTTATGTGTAATGTCCGGGAATTGAGAACAAATGATCCTTGAGTTAAGGGCTTACATTTTTGGTTATTTTCTTTTTTAACAGCCCAATGACTCAAAACTATTTGGAAAGATAGGCTTATATTTTAACATGATAGCAGACTAAGTGTTTTGGTCATCCACGAATTTATAATTTGTTTTTCATATGAATAAGCCTGAAACAGCGGAAAGAGTACTGCGTCTGAAGTCAGCGGGCCTGGGTTCAGATCCCATTTCCGCTAACGTGACCTGTGTGATCTAGTGAAAGTGCCCTAACGTAGCTAGACTTCAATTTCTTTGTCTGTAAAATGAAGGGTTTAGACTCAATGACCTTTAAGATCACCTCTGGTTTGAAATTTATGAATCTACACAGCAATCTCCTGTAGCCCATTACAGACCAAGAAAGAAATTTTCTCTTATTCATCTTGTGATTATTATTAATACATATTTATATGGCACTTTAAACATTACAAGTCATTTTCCTCCAAGCAATCCCAGGAGGTAGGTCATTAAAGGATTATTATCCTATTTTACAGATTAGAAAACTGAAGCTTGAAAAGGTTAAAGGACAGTTGGACAGTGTCTTGGCAATTATCTAGTCCAATCTCCCATGGATTAATTCTCAGAATTAGAAATACAACATCCAGTTACTCTTAGGCTCATGTACATGGGGAAAATTTATTTATTTTTATGGTCCATGTCCACAGCAATTCTGCAGTTCAAAGTATAGTTATGAAATGTTTTGTTCTTATGCCCACAGTTAGTGAGCAAAATTCTCTAACAATGGACTGGAAGCTAAGCTCCCAACCTTGGTCTAGGGAAGGTCTCCCTCTCCTGTGTAATTCCCATTGTAACCTCATACTCCAAACAAAAGAACACCAAACAATATAAGGAAAGGATTTACCATAGATGTTTATGAGAAATTATATTAAATCCAGAAATTGTATTCTTTAACAAAATAAAAACACACAACTAAATGGAAATAAGGCAGGAATGGGGTAGGGACCAAGTCTGTTTCTTTCAGCACTCCTGCTACTGGAGTGAGCATCCATGATTATAGTCATACAATTCCCAATTTGTCTATTCAGAAGTCGTATCTCATGGCTTTGAAGAGGGGAACTGCAGATGAGGCAAACACTGCCATCATCACACTCGTGACGTGGGATGGCTGCCCCCTCCCTCTTCTCCTTTCCTCAGTCTCCTCCAGAGTCATCTAAACAGAGCCAGCTCATTTATGAAAAACCTCTTTTTTATGTGAAGGTTAGTTTTGCTTTAGTTTTTTTTTTCTTCCCAAACTGTGAAGAACTGCAGCTCCCCAGGTGTCTGTAGCCAAACTGTCCCTTGCCAGAGATTGTCATAGAAAGTATCTCACAGGTCATTCAGTCCAATCTCCAGAACCTTTTTTTTTTATAATATTCCCCAGTGTTTTCTCATCCATCTTTTTAGTGTTAAGAGTGCTAGTCCAATTCAGTTTACATACTTGGTGAGCAATGTCCAGGCTGTTACCTTTGCTTATGGTTAATCATTATCTCTTCTCTTGAGAGCATTCAGTAGAAGAGAAGGGAGGTATTTTCTAGGAGTTCTTTCCTTGTGGAGCATCTTTCATTATTTCCAGAAGCTATAGGGTATAGCAGCATATAGATACTGCCAGGACACATCTGGACACATTGATAATAGTGAAGACACAACTAAAAAGATAAGAGTTGTAACTGCTACTTAAATAGCCCTCACCACCATTAGTTTATCTGGATAAGCCATTAGGTTTTAGTGCTGAGGGCTTAGTAGGCTTAGTAAATTTGTTGACTTGGCTTATGTGTACAAATTGGTATTGCTATATCGTCCAGTAGAATCTTAACTAGTTGCCAAAGATGTTGTTATAGTGTATCTCCAGTTCTTTTATGGATTGGATTAGAAGGAAAGATCCACAGAAGACCCATAATTGAACCCCACCTCTGCAACTTATGTGACCCTGGGCAAATAAATTTACGAATGAGTCCTCAGTTAACTTTCTCCTTCTATAAGAGAGGGTTTTGGACTAGTTGATCTTTCAAGTTTCTTCTAGCTCTAAATCCCACTTCCTATTAGTGTGTGACCTTGGTGCAGTCATATGCCCTTTCTAAACCTCAGCTTCCTCAACTACTAACTGAAGGAGTTGTATTAGGTAATTGTAAGATCATAGATTTATATCTAGAAGGGACTTTAGAGGCCATCTGGTCCAGAGGTTCTTCACCTTTTTCTTCTTCACCTAATAGGGGTCTCATGGACCCCTTTTAGCAGTCTGGTGATGCCTATGAAGTCTTGCTCAAAATAATGTTTTTAAATGCATAAACAAAATACAAAGGATCCCAAAGGAAACCAATTATGTTGAAATGATTATGAATATATTAAAATAAAAACAAGCTTATGAACCCCACATTAAGAATCTCTGACCTAGTACAACCTTTTCATTTTACAGACAGGGAAACTGATCCTGAAGGGTTACATGACTTGCATTTAACAAAGGTTAAGCCAGTATTTGAACCGAGTCCTCTTACTCCAAATCTCATGCACTTTCCACTGCTCTACTCTGTCTTCCCCCCAAAAAGCAACTGTCTTCGGCATTAGCTATAGGGTCCCTGAAAGCCCTAATGAACAAAATAAATATAACCAATAAGATCCCTTCCAGCTTCAATATTTTATGCTTTAATGTTTAAAACCACTTTCTTCATCTTCTCCATCAAAAGAACAGCACCTGACTCCCCTTTGCAACTGCCTCAACTCCACTGTGACACTATCATCAGCTAGTGCTAAATTGAAACTTCTTAAGCCATGATTCCTGCTAGGGCTATTATTTGGTTCCCTTTCTTGTCTTCTTGTCCTGTGTCTTCTCTACCTCCTTTCCGTACCACCAAGGTGGGCTTATCAGTGATTTTCTACCAGCACATTAGGGAGAGTGTGTTTCACATAGCTTCGTAGGGCCGTGACCCCAGGCAGGAAGCACAACTGAGGACCGTTAATGGACTCTATTTAAAGCAGGGTTCCTAGGATGTGATTTTGATGGAGTGAGAATTACTGAGAGGGTCTGTTTTTCTGCTCAGCCACGTTCTTGCCAGCAGCTAGGGTTCAGCTGGTCAGCACCATCCTTTAAAGATGAAAATTTATGATGCTCATCACTACCTGAGAATGGAAATGTTGCCTGACATGACGGCGGCTCTTCTTGCCGTTCCAGGGGCCTGCCCTATTTCGAGAGCTATAAGAGCAAAAACATAAGACTTGGAGGAAACCATGCAGACGATGAGTTCAGGGTTGGCGGAGAGTAAGGAAAATGCAAGTATGCAAACACCACACTGTAGCTGCCCAGTTCTCTGGTGACTGAAACAAGTGACTAATTTTATCAGGACTTGGCGGGTTAACGCAGATACAGAGGCAGTGGAATTGCTCACAGCTGTGTTTAGTTTCCACGTTGTGTGAAATTCCTGATGGCATGGGTTCTAAGGTGCCTTGGTCACTACTACTAGCATAGCAAGGTCTCCCTTCATGTGAAGGATGGACTAGAGGGGAGCAAGGAGCAAAAGTGAGAAGGCCTGTTAGGAGGTGATTGCAGTAGGCCAGGCAGGTGAAAATGAGAGGCTGTAATAAGATAGAGGTATTTGGAAACACAGAGAGAGGAGAGATATCAATAGAAGTCATGGAGAATGAGAATAATAATTCCTATTTCTGTTGGGATGTAAGGTCTCCAAAGTGATTTCCTCACAGCAGATCTGTGAAATCAGTAGTATTAGCATTGTTATCCCCATTTTATAGAAGAGGAAATTAAGACCGAGAGGGTTGAAAGGTATTAGCCCAACTCATCAAGCTAGTAGTTTTTAGGATTTGAACTTTGAGTCTTCTGACTCCAGGCCATGTATTCTTTCCATGCCTCTGTGATGCTTGAATATTTCTCAGTTATTCTAGGGCTCTGTGATGACTTCAGTCTAATGAAGTTCAGAGGAAATTTAATAGTGAAGTCTTTTGGGAGAGTGCTAGGGAGGGGACAATATTTGTCCAGTTTGGTATAGTGTCTTTCCCTTTCCCTGGAACATTAACCATCAAATAAATTCACAATTACGTAGCATTCTCAGGGTGTGGAACTAAATCCTTCACGTTTCAGAGTTGAGTTTAAAATGTCAGAACTGTTTGTATCATTAATGTTGAGGTTATTGAATCACTTCAAGAGAAAACTGTTCTTAAAATGGGCTTCAAGTCAGCAGTGTCTGCTCACTTACTGGCAGGGGATCCATGAGTACACAGCACTCAGCAACATACTGACCTTCCCTGCCTCTGCAGCCAAACTCCTCCAGCCTCTACAAAGAGAACATGATGATTTCAGACACCTAGGGTGCCCGGCATTCTCAGGGATAAAAGAGATATGGAAGTCAGTGGTGAAAGGGTAGATGAAAACTCAATGGTGTATTCACAGTAGATGTCCAGTAAATATTTGTTGATCCAGATTTATCAAGCATTTATTAAGCATCTGATGAATATAAGAATGCTGTACTAGGTACTGAGGAAGATATAAAGAATAGCTGAGATGGAGTCCATTCCCTCATGGAGCTCACAGCCTAATGAGGAGATGTGGTACTAATATTGATAACTAATTCAAAGCCCTAGAGAATGTGTATGTCATTGTATAGCTCTTGTGCCTATGTGAGATCTGAAGGGAAAGGTTGTAACTGACTAGGATGATAAAGGAAGTTTCATGTAAGAGATGGCATTTGAGTTGAACATTAAAGGATATAGATGTAGAAGGAGAAGAAAGCCATTCTAAACTTAGAGAAAAGAATGTGTACAGGGAATGGCAAGTAGCTCATTTATCTGAGATGTAGAGTCTCTGTAGGGGAAGCAAAAGCTGAAAAGGTGGGAAGGAAGATTTTGAGTAGCAGGCAGCAGAGTTTCACTTTTATTCATAAGGTAATAGAGAACTCTAGAGATTTTTGAGTAGAGGAGAGATATAACCAGATCTGTGCATAAGAAAGACTAGCATGGTGTCATGTGAAGGAAACATTACAAGGGGAAGAGAGGAAGACCTTCCACCATTGGATTCCCCTATTGATAAGGCCATATTTGTTCCTGGTGTTGAATTACTTGATTACACCTATATACTTAGGTGGCAAGAACTTTCTTTTCTGGCTCTCCAGACTCAGAAACCATTTTGCATGAATCACAACTGTCTGTTAGGTAAGGAGACCAAAGGAGAGAAAGAAGGACTGGTTAGACCGAAAAGAAAAGAACCAAGAGAGAATGGTGTTGTTGAGGCCAAGAGAATATCCAGAAAGAGGGAATGGTTGACTTTGTTTTTAAAAATTGCTGTTCTTATGAGACATTCTAGCTTTTATTGTCCTCTGCTGCATGAAGAATGGAAGTCCACGCTGCCCCTTTGGATCTCCTGCTCTTATGGCAAAGAGATGACAGTAAGAATGCCCTCAATAATAAATCTAGAGTACAGTGTACCATTCTGAGAGCCACATTTTAGGGAGGATTGTGACAAACTGAAGCATGTCCAGTGGAGGGTGGACCAGAATGTAGAAGGACACTAAAACTGTGAATGAGGATCTTTTGAAGTAATGGGGCCTTCTTATTCTGGAAGAGAGAAGATGAGGGAGCCATGATTATTGTCTTCAAATATCTGAAGGGCTTTCACATGGAAGAAGTCATCCTTGGTTAAGTAGGGGTTGATATGACCCAAAGATGCCTTCCAGTTCTGATAGTCTGTTTCAATATGTTTATTCCATATACCATTTACCAGATTGGTCGTTTCACAATTACATTGTATTTGGATCATTACCCACCCTTCCCTTGACAATGAAAATAAAAACAAACACTCCACACTAACATCATTTGGAACACGTGACTGACTCCAGCTGGGCTCTCCCCAGCATTCATTTCTCACTCCAGTTGTCTCCACCCCATTCAGCTTACATCAACTCAGGCACTACCCCCCTGGCCCAGAAATATGTTTTAATTTATCACAATGTTCCTGTGGTACTTACAGCCCCTAGTAACATCATTTTACCTAACATTATGCTTACACAGAACCAATTAATGACTTTGGGAAGGGGATAGGGTGAGGGTGAGAGGGGAAGTCCCTGTAAGGACAGGAAGTATTTCTTTTGAATGGTAATTGTCCCATCTGTCCATGAACCCTGCAAAGCTCTGCAGGATAGGCAGGCAAGGGGAGAGGATCTATGTTTAGAGAAAAAGACTTAGTTGAAAAAATGTTTGGCTAAAAAACAAGAGTTTCCCAAAAGCTTCTGAGGAATTTCTATTTTAATCCTTCATTATAACTCTGACCCACGGACAGTTGGCCTTTGTTTGAATGTTTTGGGTGCTTAGCTTAGACTGATGAGTTAAAAGATTGAAAATTTTGACAGTCATTTTTTTTGTAGATAATGGTGTCTGTGTTAATGACTTTTTCTCAGTACAATAGGTTGCAGGTTCCCACAGCAGGAGAACTTACATGTCTCCGGAAACCTTGTTCTGCACTACCCTTAGAGTCCACCACACAGGCAGCCTACTGTTCAGGCAGGGCTAGCCCGAGCAAGTTAGAGAGAAAATGCTGAAACTGACCATGGTGTTGGTGAGGCAACAATCTTCTCCAACCTGGCCACTGGAGCTTAGAGATATAATATGACACTGTGGAAAATCAGGTTACCTATGGCCAAGTGTCTTAGGTTTGAAAGCTGTTTCTGCCATTAATTCACTGTGTAATAGTGGGCAAGTCATTTATGGCAGCTAGGTGGTGCAGTAGGAAGAGTGTTGTCTCTGGAATCAGGAAGATTTGAGTTTATTAAATACAGCCTTAGATACTTACTATCTGTGTGACCCAAGGAAAGTCACTTAATTTTTGTTTGCCTCGGTTTCCCTGACAGTAAACTGGAGATAATAATCACACCTACTTCCCAAGGTTGTTGTGAGAATCAAATGAGATAGTATTTGTAAAGTGCTTAGCATAGTGCCCCACACATAGCAGGTGCTAGAAAAATGTTCGCTATTATTCTTATCATTCTCTGTTATGAACCTCAATTATCCCATCTGCAAAATGGGAATGATAATAATTACACTATCTGCTTCATAATATAATATGTATAACCATAATATGTTGTACTAGTGCTTAAAAGGGCTGGTGCTTAAGAGTTATTCTGCAGGCTTTCATAGGAGTGCTTTGGCTTAAGGGAAGTATTAGTTTGGGCCATTGGCAATACTGACCCAGCAGAGAGAGGAGGATGGGCAGCATGTTGCTTCCAAGAAAGAACAGTGTTAGAGGCAGGGAAATGGAGCCAGACAAACCGTCCTTTCCCATGTGCCTAATGCTCTGCTGTGTACTGTATTCTCCTTGGTGGTGACTTCCCATGTTAGAACCTTGCCATGAATTTATTTTTATGTCTTCTGCCTTGTTCTTGGATTTGGTTAAACTCTAGCTTGACCCCAGGTAGTATCACGATAGATTATTCTCACACTTAAACTCCAGTGGCTCCCTGTTGCTTTCGGGTCAATACAGACTCCTCCATGTGGCATTTAAAGCCCTTTACAACCTGGTTCCCACCTACTTTTCCAGCCTATATTCCTTACCTTCACACTTTTAAGATTTAGCCCAATGGGCCTTGATATTCCTCACAGATAACATTCTATCTCCAGTCTCCCTGCCTAGGCACACAGACTGTTCTCTGTGCCTGCAGTGCCCTCCTTCCTCACCACCACCTCTGGGAATCACTAGTTGCCTTTAAATTTCAGCCCAAGGGCAATCTTCCACTTGCAGATTTTCCTAATCATTCTAACTACTAGAGATTGCCAGACCCCAGTTACCTTGTATCAGAGTATTTGTTTTAGGTGTGATTATCTGTGTGCATGTTGTCTTCCCTGATAGATGTACATGCCTCGTGGATGGGAACTGTTTAATTTATGTCTTTATATCTATTGCCACATACAGTGTGGCATGTGCTGGTTGTTGTGTTTGTCTTTCATTCTCAAAGAGGACCACGACATCAGGGAGATGATGCCATGACTTGCAGTTGACTTGGATTTGAATGAAGCAGTGCTGCAAGGTCACCAGCCTCATTTCTCCTCCAGAGCCATGTGGGTCCGGTGGTCATATAGCCATCAGTATGCCTGGAGATAGCCAGGATGCAATGGGAGACCCTGGCCCTTTTAGGCTAAGGTCTTTTCAGGTTCTCACTTTGAGTGAGGCAACACTCATTCAGAGACTAGGCCTCTTTAAGAAGTGGGTCAAGGGATAGCCCCTTGTATAAGAAAAAAAAAAAGAAATTCAAACTGGGAGGGGACACCCTCAGGGTTCCTGGCCAAAAGAGAAACAGTTACTATTTACTTTCACTCTGAGTTCAGAAGGTCCCAAAAAATAACCATTAAGTGGTGCTTGGGCAGGGACCTATTGTTGTCCAATCTATGAGCTACAGAATGAAATGGGTTTAGGATTTGGTCTTTGAGAAAGAAATCTAGCCAGTAAATCCCAAGTTAATGAGGCAGCTTTTGACCATCAAAGTTTACCTTCCTTTGGAGAGGAGAAGGTCAGGTAGAGGGAGATGGAGTCAGAGAAGACAAGCTGTTACCCAACTGGCTGGGTCCCCATTCAGACAGCTCAAACTATTCACAGGTTTTGTTTGTCCTTTGTTCTCAAAGAAGACCATGACATCAGGGAGATGATGACATGACTTGCAGTTGACTTTGATTTGAGTGAGGGAGGGCTACCCAAGGTCACTAGCCTCACTTTCTCCTCCAGACCCATCTAGGTCCAGTGGCCAGATAGTCATCACAGAGTGGCATGTGTCAGACATAGGAAATGCTTGATAATTATTTGTTGGTTGATTAATGATAACTTGGACCATAACCTTTCTTCTTGGAATTTCTTCCTTGTTATCTTTGCTTTGTAATGTTGTCTCAAGACTCAACTTTTTAAATCTTCTCTAAGAGATTTGGCTCAAAAATAAAAGGCTCTATTCCTGTCTTAATCATACAATGTGGTGGATTCAAGCAATTCTCAGTTTTGAATTTCTATAGCCAATCTCTGTATTTTAGGACTCTGAAATACCTACCCCACCCTTTCACCTACCCTGTTCAATGGACACCTATGCTTTGGAGTTAAGTGAATTTGACAAAGTAAGCCATGTTCCCTGTTTCCAATTCTGTAAAAGGAAGGGGCTTGTCTATACATTCTCTAATAGTTCTTCCAGTTCTAATACTCTGTATTTTAAGGTCTCTTCTGGTTCTGATATTGTCAAGTCCTCTGCCCCTTTGACCTTTTGTATAGATTCTGTGTGACTGCTGACAGATCAGGCATTCCCGAGAGTGGAGATCAGGTCTGGAGATGCTTCACAGACCCTGTTTATCTCTGATTCTCCCAGGAGAAGTGCTTGGCCTTGGGAGAAGCAGAGAAAAATTTGCCTGCAGGAATTAATTTGCAAAGAAAATGTTAGTATCAGTGACATTATTTGAAAAAAAAATACAGTATCTTCCTAGGCACATACCTGTTTTGTTTGATTAGTCTTTGTTTAAAAAAATGTTAACAGCAAAAGTAATAACCCACATTTCTATATTTCATTAAGAGTTACAAAATAATTTTCTCATGACAACTAAGGAACATAATTATTATTATCCCTGTTTTATTGAGAAGGAAATTAAGACACAGAGAGGTAAAAGATCATAGCCCAGGATGACATAGTTCATCAGTATCAGAACTGAGACCCAAACTGAGGTCTCTGGGCTCTAAGACCATGGTTCTTTCCACTCTTTTTGTCCCTGGTCTCAGTTTCCCTTGACTTCCCAGCCATAGAAAATGGGAATTCTTGAGGGGTAACTAATTGTCTTAATATAACTTGAATGAGATTTGATATTCCAGATAGGGAGTGGGGTTGGAGGGGTGGGAGATAGGAGAATGGTGGAGGGGTGATTGGTTGATATTCAAACTCCCTACAGTCAAGAAAATAGACTCTCAGCTGTAGGCCTTTCTTTGGCAGGGTAACCCAGGGGATTTTGGCTTCCCTCAGTTTCTTCATTTAGTTGAATAGGGAAGCTACTGAGGACCTTATAGTAATGTGGTGGGTATGTACCACTGTTCAATTTGGGAATATGTCCAGGGGAGGAAGTGTATCAGGAGCTGAGGGTGGCTTGTACAGACTCAGTGTATGGGGCCATGTAGGAGCCCCCAGGATATATTCTCTGATGTTGGGATAAGTTTGTGATGGTGAATGTATATGGTGTTTATGAGATGTTATTAACAGATATAAAAGATAGTAGATAGGTGACTCCCTCAACAGAGCTCTTATTGGCTCAGGTTTGGACCAGCCCTGGAGGTTTAACTATCTCAGGAAGACAAACGGGCTCATCCCTCATTATCTAGGAATGTAGGCTCTCAATTTACTCTGGTCATCTCTGCAGTTTGTAGGATGTTTAGTCATATGGTGCACATATACATGATCCCAGGTGTGGTGTTTGAGATCACCTGGAAATGAAGGCATGAAGCCGGTGAACGGGAAACAACCACCTTGAAGTCAGGAGATCAGAGTTCCAATTTTGGCTTTGTCAATAATTTGCTATGTGATATTGGCCAAGTTTCTTCCTCAGTTTTTCCACGTGTAAAATGAGGGAGTTGTACTAAATGACTTCTTAAAGTGCCTTCTAATTGAGTGGGAAAGGTGAAACTTCTCAGCCCATAAGTTTTCTTGTGGGAGCAAGCCTGAGTTTCTGCTTCTCCCTTTCCCCTTCTTTCCCCCTTCTTTACTACTGCCACAGCAGCATTAGGCCTCTTCAGGAGTCTTTTGACTTCCACCGTAGTTTGCCACACCCTTATCAGCATTAGGCCTGTTAGGGGTTTTTGACCTCCACCCTTGCTGGTGTTTGCCAAATCTGCCTCCTGGCCAACAGGGGATAGTGGCAAGTTTCTCTGTTATTTGCCATTGGGGAAGATTTTCAGAGCAGAGATTTGAACCCATCTCCCAGCCAGTGGGAGAAAGGACAGCTGGGGGGGGGGGGCTTGACTGGGTTGGGGTATAAATTCTTGTTCCTTCTTCTATAACCTGCTTCCCTGTTTTTATCCTGAGAAATCTCTGTGCTCTTGATTAAATTTTGAATGGGGGTTTTCACCCCACACATAATGTTCTATGATTTTTACCTCAGTCAATTGGAAGCCCTACTGTTTATGTTTTTTTTTCCTAAAGAATAACTCATTGTTTGAAAAACAAACTACAAACCAGTTCTTCTTCCTTATAGTTGTCAACTGAACACATGAAATTCAAAAGGACTAAAAATCATGGATGAGAGATGTCAAGGTTATTATACACCCAATGACTTCTTATCCACAAAATCAAGAAAAATTCAGCCAGCCATTTGTTTATTTTAATCTTAGGTAAAAACTGAGGTCCCCACTTCTGCCACTAGCCTAGTTCGTCTCACTGCTAGAATATTTTAATAGTTTTTAATTGGCCTTTTCTTCCATCCTCTCCCCTATCCCATATATTCCTTCTTTAATCCCTCCCTGAATACTTCACCAGTTTTCCCAACACTCTGTTATGATGACATCATTCCCCTATTCAAAAACCACCAGTGATTCCCAGAAGTTGCTTGCTGAATAAACTATAAATTCTTGACTCTGGTATTTCAAATTCTTTTTTACTCCAAAATACTTGTCTAGCCTTATATCACACTACTCCCCAGCATGTACTCTTATGTTTTTGCCAAACTGAATTATTCTCCATTCTCTGTTCACTTCCTAACCTCTCTTTTCCCTTTCCCTTTGCTTTTCGTTACCTACAGTTTCTGGAATGGACTCCCTCATGCTTCCTGCCATTCCTGTATCTATCTGTTGATGTCCCACCATTCTTTTAAGGTCCACCTTCTCCATGAAGCCTTTTCAGTCTCCCCAGCTAAAAGTGATTCTTATCTCTTCATATTTTTAGATCTCTGAATTTCGTCTAAACTTCCCTATTCCTATTCACCCTTCCATCATAGCTGTCTGTAAATTTGTCCCTCTCCCCATTGAAACATAAGAACCTCGAGAGAAAGATCTTTGTTTTGTCTCTCGTTGTGCTCTTAACATCTAAAATAATATAGAAGGCACTGCCATCCTTTGTTCAGCTCCCTTTTAGTCCCTTCCACTACCTAGTATACATACCCTTCTAGCCTTCATTTTTCTTATTCCACTGGATATTCATATATCTCTGTTGAAAGGATATTATCAACTTCATTTTCCACTTGATGAAATTTTGATCCAAAGGAGCATAGTGACTTAGCTAAGGGCATATACCTGTCAAGAGGCAGAGCCAGGACCTTGGCTTGGTCATCTCATTCCCACCTCCAGACTCTTTCCATTAGACTTACACTATTTCTCTGCCATTTGATCAATTACCTGATAATACCCATTTCCCCAGAGTTTTAATCTTATAGTGCATTATCTTTATAAAAACTCTGTGAGGTAGATTGTATGAGTATTATTTCACCCACCTCATAGGAAGGAAAACTGAGGTTCAGAGGAGTTAAGTGAAAAGATCCTAAGAGTTTAGGTCTGGGAAGAACTTTAGAGAAAAGTGAATCCATCCTGAGGAAATGGATGCCCAGAGAGGAAAAGTGACATAAGGACCTAAGGTACACGGTCAATAAATATTAGACTTAGGATTCCAAATCTAGGCTCCCTGACTTCAGGACCTTCCTTCTTTTTCTGTTTGTTTTTTTTGGGGGGGGGAGCAGAAGGATATTGAGAAATGGTTTCTGTTCTCCAAAGGAAGAGCAAGAAAATCCACCAACATTCCAAGGACTTGGATTTTGGAGAATCTTTTATTTAAAGCTCACCTTCAGGACTTGCTAGTTGTATGCCTATAGGCAAGTCTCTTCAACTCTTTGGTCTTTTTTGTTTGTTTTCTCATCTATAAAGCAAAGATAGCATTTTCATTTTAGTGATATTGTGAGGGGAACACATTGTAGACCTTAAAATGCCATAGAAATGCTGCTATTATTACTATTTTCACAGCTCTCATATGTGAATCATGTAACCAGCCTAGAATGATCTTTGCAGCAAAATACCTGCTGTTGTGGTCCCTGCCAGGAACCAGAGCAGGAATTGTGTTTCAACCCTAGTTCCTTCCCTAGAGGGTTGGGGATACAGGCATAGTGGGTGAAGCCTACTTATGGAAAAGCCCAAAGTCTGAGAGAAGTAGATTTGGGGATGGACCTTTCTAGGCATGGTAGAAGAGGGGAAAAGGAATGAACAAACACTTAGGGGACTCAATTTTTTGGTGAGCCAACTCTCTGTAAGCCCAGGATTTATGTAGAATCAAAAACCTGTGCCTGATAAAAATGTATGTGCTCCCCAACTTTCAAGGTGTTTTTTTTTAGTTTCCTAGTAGAAGCACCTCCTGAAAAATTCCAACCCTGTTTCAGTTAAAACTAAAAGAATTTCCTACTTTTGGGTCAGTATGAGAGGGGATGTGGTACAGAAAAATTAATGTGCCTCTAAGCAGAAGCAGATTATCCAGTAGGTATAGTAGGTAGGTATCCAGTAAGCATTTTCCTAGTGTTATTTTGGATTTCTCTTTTTTTTTTGGCAGAACATTTCCCCTTTTATGGGTGAGGACAAGGGGAAGAGATGATATAGCATGGAATACCAAAGCAGTGGCTTCTCTTAAGAGTGGAAGAGAGGGAAAAGGGTCAGAGCGGACAGAATTCTAAACCTGAGTCAGGAAGACCTGGGTTTTGTGGCAGGTGAAAGGTGAATGACTGAGGAAAAAAAGGTTTGATCTTCTGAGTATATGGATTTATTAAGCAATGCATGGTAATTGCCCAACAAACCAGGACCAGACCTCCTCAGTTTAGGCCTGGACCTCGAATATAGGGGAAGATAGACTTTTATACATTAAAATAATAAACCAAATAAGGCCAATTAATTAAAAGGAAATGATGTAGCATTAGGTAATCTGATTTCTAATTGGAGGAAAGATTAAGAACTTTTCTAAGTTGGGAGGGGAACACTAAATAGGTGCAATTCCCTGATTTCAGAGAAAGAGGTGTCCTATGTCTCCCATGTGTCTATATAATCAAAGGAACATGGAAACAATAGCTGATTGATCAATATGGGGTCAGTTTTCAGATAAGCCATAGGGGTTGCTTGAAATATACAATAGTGAGAACACCCCTTGCATCAACCATTGAATTGAATCCTGGTCAGAATAACCTAGATCCTAAGTTATGGGTCTCTTAGTAGCAGGGAGAGGTGACCCTGTTTCCCAGTCATGCAGACTGAGTTCAAACAATGTAATAAGGTTTTCTCACAAGACAGAAATTGGACTAGACCCATAACTGAGTAAAATACTAAGCTAGCTCCAGAATTTACTCACAAGATGGGCTCAGTGTGGTTGACTCAGTTCCTACAATTAATTCCTACTTGGTGTACTCATCCCTTCAATTCCCTCAATTTGAAGCTTACTGCAGATATTTATTGTCTGTATGACCCTGGGTCAGTCACTTAAAATCTGTGGGCCTTAGTGTCCCCCTTTGTAAAATGAGGGAATTGGACTTGATCACCACTAAGGTCCCTTCCAGATAAAATCTCTGATTATGATCTGCCTGGTACTTGAACCAGGTAAGCACCAAGTAAGAAGCAACTGATTGATTCATTGCTTTGGGCTCCAGACTCACCACATCATCCACATATGCTGCATTTTTATTTTGCATGTGCAGACAGACAGGGAAACTGAGGGTGGAGATAAAAGGGCATTGGTCTTAGTATCAGAAGGGTTATTAGGAAGGGAACATGAACCCTCAGTATATACTCAAGGAAGTAAGGACTAGAAAGAAAATGGTGATGAAGGAGTGTGGTCTATTTCTTTGTTTCCTAGGGGTGCTTTGTTTAAAAAAAATTTTTTGGAGGGTGAAACAGGGAAGGCACTTTCCATTACTGCTCTTGCTATTGTTGTTGTCTAGATCAGATGGTATGGGAGGGGCATAAGCACACCAGGATATTATTATCAGCAGTTTAACTTCTTATCAGTGGGAAAGTTCTCTAAATGCTCCTATTTGCAGATGACTGTGCTGATTGTATCTAGCTTTGAGAAACTCCAGGGTCTCATTAAAGATCTATGGTCATTCAAGAGAAATCAGTTTATCAGTCAGGGTTGAACTCAGCTCTTCCTGGCTGCAGGTCCCATGGTCTCTATCCAGTGCACACCTAGCTGCCTAAGTGTAAGACACCAGCACTTAGGGGCAGTGGCTTTAGACTAGGGACTAGGGCAAAGAGTGTTTAGAGGCCTGAGGTTATGTACTGGGCAAGAAATAGGAATAGAAGCAAGTAATAGCTATGTAACTTTTAATCCAGGGCAGGTCTCAGATTCAGCCTGCAACCCAACCTGAGGCCTGTAGCTAACTGGCCTTGGCAGAGAGTTCAGGCGAAGGGGAGACTACAGTTCTGTCACTGACCCTGCAGAATTTTCCAGATAGCTGACAGGGGCTAGAGACAACAGGTCTGTTGGACCTCCAGTTAGAGGCAAGCCTGTACTTGGATTATGCAGACTCAAACCTGGATCAAAAGTTGTCAAAACTAGAACTAGAAGTAAAGCCATCAGACTTTGCTTTAGATAATGCTCTTTGAGTGCATTGAAAGTTTACAGGTCCCTGGTCTGGGATTCCTTTGATCCTTAAAGAATATTATACTCAACACCCAGAGAAATCAGCAACAGAACCCCAGAAAATGCTAATTTATACCCCCAAAAGTTCAGACATTCTCTCCAGAAGTACACAGAGTCAGGCCCTAACATAAAGTCCCAGGTTGGGAAGTAAGGCTTGATGTCAGGAGGTATGAAGAATGAGTAAACAAAAACAAAAACCACAACAATGATAATAGGACTCCCACCATAAAGGGCTATTAGGGAAAGAAGGATGCTCAAGACATAAGCCCAGAAGAAGGAAATAGCTCCAAAACATTTACAAGCAAAGTAAAATAAACAAAACAACCCCAAACAACTCACAGTCTGGACACAAGGTCAGTTAGAATTCGTGGGAAAAAAAGTGAAGCAGGAGCTTTTTTTTAATGTTAAAAGATGATTTGGGAAATGAATTGAGGGCATCAGAGGAAAGAAACGAGAGCTATGGAAGAAAAACTTGGAAAGAGAATTAACTGGGTAATACAAGAGGTACAAAATGGACCAAATGGAAGTTAATGACTCCATGAGACAATGAGAAATATTCAGTTCAAAAGACTGAAAATAGGACAGGATAATATATATTTCACATAAAAAAATCACAACTGACCTGATAAACAGATCAAGAAGAGATAAATTAAAAATCTTTGGATTAGGCAGAGCCAAGATGATAGACTATCAGGAGGAAATACAACCAATATTCCTCTAGCATAACTCCTTCACAAAATGCACCAGACCAAATCCTGATTGGAATATCCGAGAAAAAAACTCACAGTGACTCATATTTCCAGACAATTTCATCATAGGAAGACAAACAAAAAGGTCTGTGGACACTCAGAATGGGGGTCTTTGTGAGGGTCCAGTATACAGAATATTCCAGTGCACAGGGACTAAAAGAGGACCAAGACTGGGCACAAGTGCAATATGGGGCACCACAGCCTATTGTAGGGTATAAGAACAGAGACCAAGTAAAAGCTCTATCTTTTGTTAATCAGTTCCTCTCAGCAAAATAATGATCCAAGACAGTTACAAAAGACTCATGATAGAAAATGCTATCCATATCCAGAAAAAAACTGATGGACTCTGAATACAGATTGAAGCATACTATTTTCACTTAATTTTTTTTCTTTGTTTTTTTTCCTTTTGGTCTATTTCTTCTTTCAGAACATAACTAATGTAGAAATATGTTTTATTTGATTACACATATATAATCTATATAAAATCGTCTACCATAGGAAGATGGGAAGTGAGTGAGGGAGAAAAATTAAAACTGGGTCTGTGCAATATTTCTGCAGACTTGCCGGTGGTTAAAAGTTCTAGTAGACCAGGAGAGGAATCTGCAGGAGAGGAGGACAGGGATCAGATTTTTTTCCCTTGAATCAAACCACTTACACTACAAGCTTGCAGGTTCCTGACGCTGAAACCGTAGAATAATGTAAAACTCAATTCTCCCTTCCCCCACCCCCAAATTCACAGAAGGCCCTAAGGGGACAAAAGCTGATCTCAGACTTTCAACTACCGTGTTTCCCCGATAATAAGACCTATCCCGAAAATAAGCCCTCCCCTTACTGTGTAAGATTCCTCTAAAATAAGCCCTCCCCAGAAAATAAGCCCTATTGAGATTACTACTGTAGTGAAGGTGATCCCCTGCGCTACACGCTACATTACGGTACCCTCTGTATGCACTGTTCCCTCCCCCCCGTGAAACGCACGCCGCTCTCCGAGCTGCATCCAGTCAGAGCTGCAGCAGTGAGTGTGTCATCCTGTCCTTCCCCAGTGATTTGCTTATTGAATAAAGGTACATTTTTTTGTTCACATTTACCTGTTTATTAAAATTGCTGTCAATGTTCATTAAAAAAAGCCCTCCCCTGAAAATAAGCCCTCTGGTGTTTTTCTGTCCAAAAAAAATAATAAGACAGTGTCTTATTATCGGGGAAACACGGTAAGAAGTGCCTAGAGCACAACCCTATCAAAATGTCTGAAATCAGGAAGCCGGCTAGAAGAATGAGCAAATGGTAACAGAATTTCACCAGAAAGAGCTTTATAGTGACAGGGTCACTCAAGACACAAACTCGGAAGAAGAGCATGACTCCCAAATGCTTACAAGTAGAACTGCTCCCTGACCAGGCTGCTTAGTCAGTATGGGCAGCACTGGGGCCCTGCAGGGACTCTGCTTGCAGCTGGAGCCCAAGATGAGCTGTGCCACCACTGTCTGAAATGTTTTGACATGAAGGTATCAGCTGTGACACATGTTTAAAAGAAATTTTTGTGGTTGAAGATACAAGTGTCTAATTACTATGATTATGATCTTTGTGCATCTTGTTATGAAAGTGGTAAGGCAACAAGGCATGCAACTGACAGTGTGCCGTGTATGCTAACTAGGGTAGATTTTTTTCAAATCAATCGTATTTTGTTTTTCTCCAATTATGTGTCAAAGAGTTTTTCAGCATTAATCTTTGTAAAATTTGAGTTAAAAATTTTTCTCCTTTCCTCCTTCCTTCCCCAAGATGGCAAGCAATCTGATATAAGTTATACATGCGCAGTCATGTTAAATGTATTTCCACATTAGTCATGTCATGAAAGAAAAATCAGAACAAAAGGGAAAAACCATGAAAAAGGAAAAAACCCAAAAAGTGAAAGTAGTATGCTTTAATTTGCATTCCAACTCCATAGTTCTTTCTCTGGATGTGTCCTTTAGAATTGTTTTAGGTCCTTGCATTGCTGAGAAGGGCTAAATCTATCAAAATCAGTCCTCGCACACTGTGGCTGTTACTGTGTACAGTGTTCTCCTGGCTTTGCTCACTTAGTTCATGTGTTAGTTCATGTAAGTCTTTTCAAGTTTTTCTGAAATTCTCCTGCTTATCATTTCTTATAGCACAATAGTATTCCATTGCATCCATATACCATAACTTGTTCAGCCATTCCCCGAATTGAAGAACATTCCCTCAATTTCTAATTCTTTGCCACCACAGAAAGAGCTGCTATAAATATTTTTGTACATGTGGATTCTTTTCCATATTTTATGATCTCTTTGGGCTACAGACTTAGAAGTGCTATTGTTGGATCAAAGGGTATGCCTTTTGAGCATAGTTCCAAATTGCTCTCCAGAATGGTTGGATCAATTTGCAACTCCACCAATAATGCATTAGCATTCCAACTTTCCCACATCTCTAATATTTATCATTTTTCTTCTCTGTCACATTCAACATTCTGATATGTATGAGGTGGTGCCTCAGAGTTGTTTGAATTTGCATTTCTCTAATCAATAGTGATTTAGAGCATTTTAAATATGATTATAGATAGTTTTAATTCCTTCATCTAAAAAATGCCTCTTCATATTCTTTGACCATTTATCAACTGGGGAATGGCTTGTATTCTTATAAATTTGATTCATTTTGCTATGAAATGAGGCCTTTATCAGAGACACTGGCAGTAAAAATTGTTTCCTAGCTTTCTGTTTTCCTTCTAATCTTGGTTGCCTTGGGTTGTTTGTGAAAAACCTTTTAATTTAATGTAATCAAAATGATTAAATTTATATTTAATAATATTCTCTATCTCTTATTTGGTCATAAATTCTTCCCTTTTTTTAAAAAAAATTTTTAAGCAATTAGGGTTAAGTAACTTGCTCAAGGTTACACGGCCAGTTATTTCTGGGTGTGGTGCTGAGTATCTGAGCCCGGATTTTATCCCCAGGTCATCCCGACACTGAAGCCGGTGCTCTTGCTCGCTGAGCCACCTGGCCGCCCCTAAACTCTTCCCTTTTACATTGATATGCCAAGTAAACTATTCCATTCTCTCCTAATTTGCTTATGGTATAATCCCTTATGTCTAAATTCTGTACCCATTTCAGGGTAGATTTTGATTTGTATTATGATGGAGAAGCTTTCTCAGTCGACAAAGACTTTTACTTGCCTCATCATGAAAGAATGGGTTTTATGGAAACCTCTCTTCAAGAATATGTTGCTTCTGAACATGCAGAAACACCAACAGAAGTGATTTGTCCAGTCTGTGCAGCACTACCTGGTGGAGATCCTAAACATGTTTGACCACAAAGTCATTGTAGCTCGTTGTACACTTGAATGCAGAGCCACCCATAAAGATTGAGATGAATCAGATACAGTTTAGCTTTTATGTAGAATGTTTCAGCCTGCCTGAAGATTAGGAAGTCTTTGTTCCTGTAGACTGAGTGCATTTTACTAACAGTTCTAGTGGCTGAATTTCTTCTGACCGAGTTGATTTTCTCCAAGCAATAGGAAGTCACAGATCCTATAGCTGAGCTTTTCTCTTGGTTATCAGGAGTGAGATGTCCTATAGGAGGCAATTCAATCCCTCTAGCTCCTCAGCTTCTCAGTTACAACAGCTGCAATCGCAGCAAGAATGAAAACATACAAAGGCAGCACAGTTACAAATGGCTACAGCCCATAATGTAAGCAGGGACACAAACATAACCAGCATCACCACTACAGTTACACTAGCATCATCAGCAGTCAACATCAAATACAGAAAACAGTCAGCAAACTATTCAGAGTCCTCAGTTTCTTCCTTTCAGGTTAAGGATCCCAAGGTATGAGAAATGGAAATCAGTCCATGGAAAGTAAGCAGGCAGAGAGCATAGTCTTTTTTGTCCAAGAGCTTCAACTGTCCACTTTGATGTGTGAAGGCAGTTCCGCTTCAGATGAGGATGGATGGGGCAGAGTGGTGAGGAGATAGCAGATTTTGGTACTTTAGGCTGTATGGATATTATGCCTTTAGATGTTGCTTTAGAAATCCTGAATTTTTAAGGAAACGAACCTTTATCACCTCTTCTTGGATGACATCCCAATTCACAGACAATATCCTCTGTGGCATATTTGCCAATGAAAGTGAACAGTTCTCTTGGGTTTGTGTTTTTTTTTTAAGCAGTTGGGATTAAGTAATTTGCTCAAGGTTACATGGCCAGTTATTTCTGGGTGTGGTGCTAAGTATCTGAGCCCGGATTTGATTCCCAGGTCATCCTGACACTGGAGCTGTTGCTCTTACTCGCTGAGCCACCTGGCTGCCCCTTCTTGGGTTTGTTTTGAAGATTATAATTTCATGTCTGTCACTCTTAATACGTTGTGTACATTCAGAGTAAGAGAGAAAAAATATGTATTTGTCAATCATCTCCACTTAACTAATTTATACTTCTAGCAGCTAAATGATTTCTGCTTCCTGTACCTTGATATATGAAAGACTCCTAATATTCTACATTCAAACAGAAGATGAAAATTGAACTCTAATGAATATCAAAGAATAAAAACTTATTGGATGATTTACCTTAAAAAAGGGGCATATAAATAAATATAGACATACGTACTTAAGTGTATATGTTTATTTGCTCATGTATGTATACATTTGTGTATATATACACATACATAATATACATACACACATTATTAGGTGTGGATAGATAGATAGATAGATAGATAGATATACACATGCCTACAGACCTACACACCATCCTCTACTATATTGAATTAGGTTAGTTGGGTGACCCAGTGGGCAGAGCACTGGACCAGGAAGCAGAAAGATTTGGCTTCCAATCTGGCCTCAGATACTTGTTAGCTGTGTGACTCTGGGCACATCATTTGACCTTTGTTAACCTTAATTTCTTTGGTTGTAAAATGAGGATAATAGTACCTATCTCCCAGGATAACTGTGAGGATAAAATTAGATAACCTTTGTAAAGGATTTAGTGCAGTGCCTGGTACATAGTATGCACTAAGTATTAACCAAAGATAAATGAAAGCACTAGAGGAAAGAAATGGGAAAAGAAATGAGCCATAGAAGGAAGATTTGGAAAGAGAGTTATCAACTTGGAACAAGAAGCACAAAATCTAAGCAACAGATTAACTTCTTGAAAATTCAACTGGACTAAATGGAACCTAATAATTCCATAAGACAAAAAGAAATATTAAAACAGTCAAAAGACCAGAAAAAGTATAAGTTATTGCAAAAACAACTGAACTGCAAAACAGATAGAGGAGATGTAAATTTAAGAATGATTGGATTATCTGAAATTGATGACTAAAAAAGAACCTAGACATTATATTTCAATAAATTATAAAAGAAAATTGCCAATATTTCTTGGAACCAGAGGGCAAAGTAAAAATAGAAAGAATATACTGGTTATCTCTTGAAAGAAATCCATAAAGTGAAAGTCCTAGGAATGTTATAACCAAAATCCAGAGCTTCTAGATCAAAGGAAAAAAAAAACACTACTAGTATCTAGAAAGAGTTCAAAGAACCACAGAACCACAGGGAAGGTCACACGAGATTTAAAAACTGCCCCTATAAAGAAGTGTTGTAATACAGTATTGCAGAAGACAAAAGATAGTGAGTTACAACCAAGAGTAACTTATTCTTTATATCCAGCAAAGCTGACAGTAGTCCTACAGGGGAGAAAATGGATCTTTTCTGAAATAGAGGACTTCCAAGCATTCCTGATGAGTTGAGTAGAAACTTTGAAGTGCACACACAGGAAACAAGGGAAACATACCGTGTTTCCCCGATAATAAGACACTGTCTTATTAATTTTTTGGACAGAAAAACACCAGAGGGCTTATTTTCAGGGGAGGGATTATTTTAATGAACATTGCAGCTCTGATTGGATGCAGCTCGGAGCACGGCGTGCGTTTCGCCGGGGGCGGGGGGGGAACGGTGCATACAGAGGGTACTGTAATGTAGCGTGTAGTGCAGGGGATCACCTTCACTGCAGTAGCAATCTCAATAGGGCTTATTTTCGGGGGAGGGCTTATTTTAGAGGAATCTTACACAGTAAGGGGAGGGCTTATTTTCGGGATAGGTCTTATTATCGGGGAAACATGGTATAAACCCGAGTGAGCAATCACAGGAGTCTAAACAACATTAACTGTTTATGTTTTAATATGGGGAGTTGATGTATCTCCTCAGTACTTTATCACTATCAGATCATAGAGGATGTCTAATTAGGCAGAGGATAGAGGAGTTTTTTGTTATGATTTGATGATATAAGAGAAGAATAGAAAGAAGAAGGAAGAGGAATACATAGTGAAAGGAAGACTGGAGAAATTATTTAATATGATTGGAATATATAAGTGGAGGTCTATACAAACATGGAGAAGGAGATGTGGAGGAGCAGGCAACATTTTAATATCACTTTTATCTGAACTGGTCAAAGGAAGGAAGAAAACACACACGTAGCTGGGTACAGAAATATAGTTTACTCAACAGGAAAATAGGAAAGAAAGAGGAGGCTAAGAGAAAGGATAGCTTCGAGGAAGGGATTATTATTCCTAAGCAAAACAAACTCTAAGGAAGGTAGATTTCAAAGAGAGGTTTAAAATCAGAGAAAGAAAATACAAGAGCCTGTTTTTGGACTCTGGGTGATGTTCAGTTCATTGAATTAGTCCAGCTGGGTGTGCGTGGAGGGAGAAGAATGATGCATGCTTGTGTATTGTATAGGCATGGATGGACAGTAAGTCAGATCTGGAATTACTTTTTTTTTTTCTTTTTGTAGTGGGGGGAAGGCAGGGCAATTGGGGTTAAGTGACTTGCCCAAGGTCACATGGCTAGTAAGTGTTAAGTGTCTGAGGCTGGATTTGAATTCAAGTCCTCCTGACTCCAGGGCTGGTGCTCTACTCACTGCGCCACCTAGCTACTCCTGGAATTACTTTTAGCTCATGTTTCTATAGTTCCTTAAAGTCTACAAACTGCTTTCTTGCCTCAGGCAGGTTTGATGAGGTAGGTACAACAAGTTGTATTCTAGACATTTTACAGATGAGGAAACTGAGCCTCAGTGGTTAAGTGATTTGCCCGTGATCATACAGCAAATAATTGTCAGAGTCAAGACTCAAACTCTTTTTCCCTTTATATTGAACAGGAGATTGGGTTAGATGATACCTAGAAGATTATACTTTTAATGACATGAAAACCTGCCTTATTTTAAAAAAACATAACAACATATAACAGTGAATCGTGTTCTCAGAGGAGGGCCATAAAAGCTCTTAACCTGTCATTACTCTCTGGAGACCAGCTGCAAAGCCCAGAGAAAATCAGGATTGTACGAGTGGCCCTGGAGCCCTGTCCTATTCTCCCACCTCTGCCCTTCCTTCCTCTTAGTAGGGGAATTGCCACAATCTGCTTTTTGTAATGGGATCCTGACAGCTATAGCTTGTATATAAAGATGGATTTGTTTTTCCCTCTGTTTTACTACAGCCCATTATGAAAGCCAAATCAAACATAACTGACTGATGGAATTTCCTATTAATGAATTAAGGGAAAATTTTTATCAGCAGGTATTTTAATCTGTAGATATTCTGGGATTGATTTTGATTTCATTTGCAATGAGAACAACTTTGGCTATAGATTTTTCATATAGTCACAATGTCTGGTTTTCACAAACAGTAAGGGTCAGAGTCATGAGAAGGAGGAGAATGGCTAGTGATGATCATAAGCCATTAACACCTCAAGTATCTAAGTGGCTGTTCAGTGAAGAAGGAAGAGTGGACTTGATGCCAAGAACATCGTGTGATGTTGGATAAATTTCTTAACGTCTTTGAATCTCAGTTTTCCCTCTGTAAAATGGGATGGTAGCACCTGTACCACCTACCCATCTACACAGGGTTGTTGTGAGGAAAGTATTTTGTAGTACCTTAGAGGACTGTTGAAATATGATTTATTAACATTATACAGGTAAGGATTCTGGCAACAACAGTTATAATTTAAACATTTTTTTCATATTTGCTGTTAAGTTAATCTTCAACAAACATAAATATATATAAAAATAATTAGAGGGGTTTGTATTAGAAATTGGGAACTTTTGAGATATGGAGTTTGTTTTATAGAAGCATATACACAAAATGTAATATATGTATACATTGTTTATATATGTGTATTTATATATTTATAACATAACATGTAACATATGCTGTTGTTGTTCAGACATTTCTTAGTCTTGTCTGACCCTTTGTAACCTCATTTGGGGGTTTCTTGGCAAAGACACTGAAGTGGTTTGCCATTTCTTTCTCCAGTTCATTTTAGTGATGAGGAAACTTAGGCAAACAGGATTAAGTGACTTGCCCAGGGTCACACAGCTAGTGAGTGTCTGAGGCCAGATTTGAACTCAGGAAGATGAGTCTTTCTGACTCCAGGCCTGGCATTCTATCCACTGTGCCACCTAGCTGCCTACATGTAATACACATGTAGAAAAAAGAAGGAAGAGGAATACATACGCATACACACACCTATCAAGGTAGTAACAAAAGTGCTATATTTATGTCCCCTTCACTTTTTGTTTCCCATTTTTGTATATTTTAACATTTATAAAATATTCTTCTCTCAACAACTATGTGAGGTAGGAAATACAAGTGTTATCATTCCCATTTACAGATCAGAAAACTAAGCCTTAAAAAGGTGAAGCAATTCCCAAGGTCACATAGCTTGCAAGCATTGGAGGCTGGACTTAAGTACAGGTGTCCTGATTCTAAGACCAATGTTCTTTCTCCTAAACCCTGATGTCTCCAGGCTTGTTAAGCCAGAATAGTCTCGAGCTCAGACCAAAACATTTTTCTTTTCACAGGGTGTGTTAGAGCTAGCTTAAACCAACTCAGGAGAACTGATTATTAAATTTTAATGTGAGCATCTATACCTGAGAATTTGGCAAATACAAATCAGGGCTTGATTTATTGAATATTTTTTATTTTCCAGACTTAAGAAAGTGATGGAGAATAGATTAATAATGCAGATTAAACTTAAAAATGTGTCCTGCATACCTTTTCTTGCCCAAAGAACCAGCTGTTAAACATTTACCAGCATACCACCACTTATGATCAAGAAGCAGCTTTTTGACATAACGACATAATAAAAAAATCACCCTGAGAAGCCAAGGATCCAAAGATTGCATATTACTCTTATGAATAGTCAACTTGCCAAAGAGTACACCTGGTACACTGTGATTGGTTAATTGAACAAAGATTATACTCGATGCACTGTGATTGGTTTGTTAACCTGAAAGAATATGTGTACTTATTAGTTGGCATTGGTGTTAAAGATTAACCAAAAAGGCCAAAATTGTAGGAAAAATGACAGAAAAAGGAGACATAAGAAAGAAGAACAAAATTGAGAAGAATAGAGTGTCAGATGGTAAAAATGGTGTTAGAGATAAGTAGTTTTACTGCTGACAAATAATGATAAGGTGATAGGGAGAGCAGCACTGGACAGTCTGATTTATAGAGACTGGGACCCTGGTATTAGGAAAGGGAAAGGCATTCAGGGGTTGTAGTATACAATGTTGTGTATAGCATATAATATTTAGAGTTTTGTTTTTATTGTGAACTTAATCTTCAACACATATAAACACTTCATTATACAAAAAAGAACGAGAGAGGTTTGCATAAGAAATTGTTTCTATTATGTACAGTTTGTTTTAAAGACGCATATACACAAAAAGATTGAGAAAGTTTGTATTTTTTTCTAGTGCCTAACACACAGCAAACAGTGTTTCATCAATGTTTACTATGTATTCACTTGTTAAGTTACAAAGAGGCATGAAAATAAGTCTAGAAACTGGGTTCAGTACTTCCAAACTAGGGCAGCCCACCAACCTCCCTCCACTGGGCCAGGGACATCCCAGTTCCTTCAAAGTGGAATTGAGAAAGGACAGGGAAGAGATGTAGCCAGTAATGTCACCACAGGGAGATTTGGGCTTGGTGGTCTTTAGGGCATGGCAGGAAGAAGGATCTGTGATAGTCTGTTCCTTTAGTAGACAGGCTGATGAAAAAAGGGACAAAGCTAGAAAAAAAGCAGGTTTTTTTTTTCTAAAGGATAATAAGAAGAAATAAGACATATACATAGCATTTTTAATAAGGTGATCCTTAATCATCAATAAAAGGTTAAATAATAATAATAATATTTATTATTATTTTTAAAGCAATTGGGGTTAAGTAACTTGCTCAAGGTTACTTCTGGGTGTGGTGGCAAATATCTGAAAAAAGGTTAAATTATAAAATCATAGATTATCAGAGATGCTTTTTAAAGACTATCTAATTTAATCCATACCTGAACGGAATTCCATTTACAAGGACTTCAGGAAATGGACATCTGTCATCCATTGAACATCTTCAGTTGCAGGGAACATATTACCTCCTAAAGCCTAGTCTACTTTTAGACAGTTCTGATTAGTTTTCATTATATTGAGCTGAAATCTGCCTCCATATAACTTCTGTCCTTTACTCTTAGTTTTATTCCATAAGAACACATTGAATAAATCAATTGGATACAATTGAATAATTGTATACCTGTTCTACAAGTATACAGGTATACAAAGACAGTGATCACAAAATCTCCTATGTCTTTTCTTTTCCAGGCTGAACATCCCCTACTTCCTTCCACTGAACCTCATACAATATGGCTTCCAGTCCATTCAGCATCCTGATCACCTTCCTTCAGACATTCCATAACTTGTTAATGTCATTCTGAAAAATATTCCCAACACAAAGCATGGGGAGCATGCCCATTTAAGATAGCTGTTGAACTGAATTGTGAACACCTCCTGAGTTCTAGTGACCCTGACAGAAGAGGACCAGGATACTTTGTCTGGGACAGAGAAACATGAAATGGGCCCCAAGTCTATTTGGTTAGCATTTCTCCTCCAAAATGTTGCAAAACAATGCTAAACAATTGATATGGAAGTCAAAAATTTTACTTTTCTTTTGTCAGTTTTATCCAAGAAACCATTTTTTTCCTACTAAAGGGAGAACCCGTTCCATATATGAAAATTCAGATGTTCATCACCAATACATGAGGAATGCACACACGATCCCCAGAAATAAATGGCAAATTTGCTTTGAACCATTTACAGAATTCTTTAGGATTCCTAAAATTATATTGCTAGAACTAAACAAAGTGCTACTAAAGTGGGCTAGCCTGTGCAGAGAACAGTGAGATCTTGCTTCTTGGAAGAAAGTTTTAATAATTCAGGGAAAGAAAGCTTAATATATATTAAAAATTTAAAGCATTTTGGTTCAAAGTGCTAAACTTCAGTTATTAATCAGGTATTAATGACTTATCTAGAATATCTCTTTCCCCAGAATGTAGGATAACCAGCCAGCACAGCATGGTTCAAAAGCCTATAAAAGGTGACTATATAAAAGATGACTATAAAATCATTGGACACTAGGTGGTATAGTGGACAGAGTGCTGGAGTCAGGAAGGCCTGAGTTCAAATCCAGCCTTAGGCACTTGCCAGCTTACTGTGAAAAATGAGGATAATAATATCACCTACCTCCCAGGGCTGTTGTGAGGATAAAATAAGATAATATAATATTTGTAAAGCACTTGGAAAACCTTAAAATGTTTTATAACTGCTAGTTATCATAATCATCATTTTTTTATTTTATCATTTTTTCAATTGGAGTTTGTAGCTCTCTAGGTAGGTACCTAAAACTAGGATCTGGTAAAAGAGATAAGCCTTTTCAGGAGTAGGCAGGATGCCTGATGTTTCTCTTAGATCAATCACTTCACTGCTCTCTATGCTCAAGACATGCCATAGCTAACTATTTCCAATACTTTTATAAAGGGCATATTTGGAGTACTTGCACTCAGAAAACAAATCAATCGATCATAAGCTTTTATTAAGCACATTCCATGAGTCAGGCATTGTACAGGGCACTCAAGATACAAAGACAGTGACAAAGTCTCTGCTCTCAAGGAGCTCACAACCTATTGGGGATGAGACAACATGCATACATATAAGTTTATATGGAATAAATACAAAATGAACACAAGGACATTTAGGGAAGGAGGGAGGGCACTAACAGATGGAAGGAATCAGGAAAGGCTTCATGGAGAAGGTGTTGCCTGAGCTGAGTCTTGAAGACAGGGCATCTATATGGGTGGAGGTGAGAGAAGACTCATGGGAAGCAGCCAGTAAAGGCCTTTCTAAATGACCATCAAGAGGCAATATGTCGGAGGGGATCTAGTATTGGTTTTGGAGTTGGAGGGTCTGGGTGCCAGTCTCAGCTCTACTGTGCTCTACTGCTATCCTTTGTGACTCTGGGCACATCCTTTGATCCTGCTGGATGTTTAGTTTTCTTATCACTAGAAAGAAAGATCTGGAAGTGATCTCTGAAATCTCTTCTACCTCTAACACTCAGAGCCTATCCAATATTGACTTGCAAAAAAGTCTTGTATTGCCTATCTTCCACAGAGAGACCTTATGGTGTAGTGTGTAGAGAGCTACACTTGGAATCAGAAAGCCCTGGGTTCAGATTCCACGTCTGATACTTACTTGATCTATAACTATGGACCAACCATTTAATCTCTCTAAGCCTCAGTTTCCCCATCAATAAAATGGGGACAATAAAACCTGTAGTACTTGCTTTACAGGGTTATTATAAGGAGTAAATGAGGTGATAACCATGAAGTACTCTGCCATCCTTCAAAATGCTACATATAGATGTCAGTTATTATTGTAAGATTTGTAAGATCTTAGTGAGCTTGATTAATTCTTTCTATGATATGCAAAGAATACAGAATTTCAGTCAGGGAGCCTATTCCCTGCTTCTATGTTATCATATGACCCTGGTCAAGTGACTTCCCCTTTCTAGACTTCTGGTGTCTCAAATGTAAAATAAGGGAATTTTTACCAGAGGAATCTCTGACATCTCTCTTGGTTCTGATGTTCTATGAACATTCTGAGACATGAGAACTTCACTTGTGAAGACCCTACATGTAACAACAGGTAGCCTGTGTTCTGTTGGGGGTAAAAACATTTACCCCAGAGGTCCAGAATATTAAATATTTCCTGGCACTGCATTCACTTTTCATTCAAGGGCAGTTTTCTGTGGCTAGGGTTGGACACTTTTCCCCATAAAAACCTTCTTCTCTTAGATTCAGGATAGTTTTTTAAAGTTTATTAGAAGAATTAAATGTTGAATAATTTCTGTCTGTTTTCCTACAATGGATGTTTTACTAGGTTATAGAGGTGACCCTGTATTCTCAAAGGTTCTACCAGTGTAGTGAGTGGCTCCCTGTTACCTCCAAAATCAAATATGGAGTCCTCTAGTTGGCTTTTTGAGATCTTTATTACCTGGTTCTCTCTTCCCTCTTTAGTTTTCTTACATTTTAACCTCCTCCATTTACTCTTTAATCCAGTGACGTGGACCTCCTTTGTGTTCCTTACACAAGACACTCCATTTTCCATCTCTGTGTATTTTCACTGACTGTCCCTTTGTCTGGGATTATCTCTATCTCCTGGCTTCCTTTGATTTCTTTCATGTCTCAGCTAAAACTCATCATCTGCAAAAAATTTTTCTGTTCTTTCTACATTTTATTTGAATATATTGTTTGTACTTTGTCTCCTTCATTAGACTGTGAGCTCTGTGAGAGCTACTTTGGTGGTGGTGGTGTTACTTTATATCCTCAGAATTTAACATGGTACCTGGAATATAGTAAGTACTCAATAAATGCTTGTTGACTTGACTAACAAGCAAACCTTACCAAGTAGAAAGGCTTCCAAGAATGAACTCAGAGATGGACTGTGGATCTAGTCTACATACCCATTTGGCTAAGTTTACTGAGATTCATCACTAGAAGGTTGACTAGTAGGCTGATGTTTTTTTCAACTGTAGCAATTCATTAAATCACCTACTAAGATGTAGAGGACCCTACATTCTGCATTAATGGAAGAAGGATGTAAATCTTTGAAGTATTTAAGTAAATACATAGGTCTTATTGATATTTGCAATCAGGCTGGTAGCTCCCAACTTATTTTCATGCCTCTTTGTAACTTGACAGTTGAACAGATTTTCCCCCACCCCAAATGTTTGAAAAATAAATAGTTTTATTTTTTATGAGATTTTCTATGCCAAGATTTAGACTGAATGTCTGGTTATAAAAATTTGTTTTATGTAATGGAAAGGTTCACAGTCCTCTGTGTACCTCAGAGGGGCATTGGCAAACACCTCTCTCGTGTAAATACTTGGGTTTGCTTGATCAAAGTATTAGATCCAAATGTAAGGAAAAACCAGATCGTTTTATGATTCATGCAATATAAGCACCAACGTGGTCAGAAATTCGCTCATATTCTCTTGTAATTATAAACGTTCCCATTTGTTTGCCTTCTGACTAGACTAAAATACAGCAAGGTATTAGAAATTCAATGACAAATTTGAGTCATATGGACTTAGAAATCCTAAAGAAGTCTGTAAATAATGGTTCAAAGTAAACTTGCCATTTATTGCTAGGGGATCATGTGTGCATTCCTCATATATTGGTGATGAACATTTGAATTTTCAAATGTGGAACCGTTCTCTATTTAGTGGGAGAAAATGGTTTCTTGGAGAAAAGTGACAAAAGAGCAGCAAAATCTTTTACTTTTATATCAGTTGTTTAGCATTGCTTTGTGACAGTTTGGGGGAGAAATACTAACCAAATAGACTTTGGACTCATTTCATTTTTCTCTGTCCCAGACAGAGTGACCTGTTCCTCCTCTGTCAGGGTCACTAAAACTCAGGAGGTATTGTCAGTTCAGTTCAACCACCATTTTAATTGGGCATGCCTCCCCATGCTTTGTGTTGGGGATACAATGATAGGTGCAGTTTGATTCCTTCTCTCCTACATATCACAAATTAGTTGCTACAGGGTCGAATGCAATAGAGGCAAAGGAGACACTCAGGCCAACTTTTCCAAGAAAATTTGAGAAGGGGGATGATGTTTTAAATTAGGGGGAATCAGGAGAGTTTTTGTTGTTGAAGTGGTACTTGAACTAGTCCTTAGGGGAAAAGATAGGCAGAGATGAAGCAGGAGTTCATTCCTGGCATGGAAGACCCCCTGAATGAATGCACTGAGGTGATAGAGGACCAGGAGTATGCTGTAGCCTTCCCAAACCAGTCTGTAAGAGTAATTGTTCAGGGGCTGCTAGGTGGTGCAGTGAATAGAGCACTGGCCCTGTAGATAGGAGGACCTGAGTTCAAATCCGACCTCAGACACTTAGCCGTGTGACCTTGGGCAAGTCACTTAACCCCAATTGCCCTGCCTTCCCCCCTCCAAAAAGCAAAATAAAGAAAAGAAAAAAAAGAGTGTTCAACTTTCAGTTTGAGCATTTACACCTCTGGAATCAGCAAATATTACAAATCAGGGCGGGATTCATTGTGTTGTTGATTGTCTAAACTTAAGAAAATAAGAGGGAAAATGTTAATAATATAGATTAAACTTAAAAGTGTGTCATGTGTAATGTTTTTTTTTCCCTTCAAAAAGCCAGTTGTTAAAAATTTTCAGAACATCCCCCCCATAAGAGGTCAAATGCAAATGGGAAACCTTGGTAGAAAAGCTTATGAAGGCAAATAGTGTGTACCTTGCGAACTAATAGTTAAGAATCAGATTATGACCCAGATTCTCAAGGTTGTAATACTTGATGACCTTGTTGCATATGGTCATCATTGGCCAACTCTTTGACATCTTACTCCAGGCAAAATGTTAAGGCAAACAAGATTTTGGGGGGATACATTTAATACAGAGGAACACAAATGTGACGAACATATAACAGAAGCCTCCCTCCTCTCAAACATTGGGCCCCATACAATTGAACTGCTTTGCCACAAAGTCTCCCCTGACTTCCCTGTTCTTCATCTTGTCAAAACAATCAATTCTTCATCTGTTATGAGGGCAGGTTTTGGAAGACTAGACCAGAGGGTTTATTTCTCCTTGCTATTATCTGCTACCTGTAGGAAATTATAGGAAGAAGAAGGATTAATGCCCCTCTGAGAGCTATTGACAGCAAGTATTGCCTTCCTGCTCAGTTTTCCTCTCCCCTGACTGTGATAACACCCTCACCTTTAGAAGAAAGGCCTATTTCCTCATGGCATCTGTTCTTAGTTCTATCTTAGATATCTATGATTAGATATGCATTGTCCAATTAATATAACAGGGTAACTTTATGGTATATTTAGCTATGCCTTGCCTGGAACCTCAGGCCTGTCCGGGTTGCTGTTAAGGTCAAGAGCATGAGAATTCATTTCATTTTGTGTGGTTGAGACAGTTCTCACTAGACATTGCTAAGTGAATAGTATGTCACATAGTGGCGTAACAGGCCTAGAAGTGGTAAATGACTTGGTAACATAGCTTATTATTTATTGGCAAATTCAAGACTCAAATCTAGGTCTTCTGAGGATTTTTTTTGGAAGGGGAAGGCAAGGCAAATGGGGTTAAGTAACTTGTCCGAGGTCACATAGCTAGTAAGTGTGTCAAGTGTCTGAGACTGAATTTGTACTCTGGGACTCCTGACTCCAGAGCCGGTGCTCTACTCACTGTGCTACCTAGCTGTCCCTTTTGAGGATTTTTGACTCCAGGTCTAGAGATTATTCCAACATACAAAGTGGTTTAGCTAGTAGGGGTAGGAATGACCTTTAAACAGGGATAGTCTGTCACATGAGTAATATTATGTTTAAATCAATCAGATATGTGACATCCCCTAAATGACTTTTACTTTATTTTAATGGTGAGGAAAAAGTTTTCAAAATGATCTTTGCCTCATAATTTGTAAATAATCATTGTTGCAACTTGTGTTGGCAAAAGAATCAGCCCTGGGGTAAAATCTAGGATTTATATCTTATTAGTCATGTGACCATAATCAAGTTATTTAATTCATTTATTCTATTTCCTCTTCTGTGAAATGGGACTGATGCGTACCTAATAGAAATGATGGGAGGAACGTTCTTTAAAGAAAGTGATATAATAACAGGATGGATAGAGTTCTGGACCTGGAGTGAGTAAAACTCATCTTCCTTGGTTCAAATATGGCCTTAGACACTTACTAGCTGTGTGACCCTGGGCAAGTCACTTAATCCCCTTTGCTTCAGTTTCCCCATCTGTAAAATGAGCTAGAGAACAAACAGCAAATTACTTTAATGTTTTGCGAAGAAAACCCCAAATGGGGTCACAAAGAGTCAGACATAACTGAAAATGACTGAATAACAACATAATAACAAGAGCTATTGTTATGAAATCATTCTGAAGTAACTTTGACTTGCTTTGGGACCTGCCCAGAGTAGGTGGACCCTTAGGACCCTCTCAGGCCAGTCTGGCCTGGCATGGCTGCAGTTCTTACATCTCTCACCACTGTCTTCTTGTCTCGTCATCATACTTGTCACAATTATTGCCTCACAGAGCAGATTTTTGTTTGTGTATGAAATGCTATGTATCATAGTTATCTGTGTTTGGATCTTATTCCCCACTATTAAGCCATAAAGTTCAATGAGGGCCCAGATTTATCTAAACTTTGTATGTTCCCCATACGCTGGAAATAAGCCCTGCACACAGTTGGCATTTAAGGTATTTATTATCTTCAAGTGGTAATTTTGATGCTGTTAAAACAAAACAGAACAGAACAGAACAGCAGCAACAAACAACTATTGACCTGACTCTCAACACTGTCTTAGAGCAATTTCTTTCATTAAGAACAGCCCTACACATACTGATCAAAAGAAGTTTGCTAAAGTTAAGTTCTCCCTTATAGAACAAGGAAGAATGTATCTGAAAAATGCATTTGTGATAGTTTACTTTCCCACAGGACATCTGCAACTATTATCAGATGGTCAGAATGTAAAAACAACTCATGTCATCTGTTCCACTGTGCAATAATCTCTGGAATGTATCAAAAATTGGCTTTACTTTTGAAAGAATTTAGTATCTCCAGGGACTAGCAGCTTGTTATCAGAAAGCAAATTACTAGGGGGAACAGGGGAGAGGAGGACTTTTTTTTCAATGTAAAATGTTGAATAATAATATCCTGGTGAATGACTCCATTCAATAAGTATTGTTAGAACATTATGGCAGGATGCAGAACAAATTTAAGACATTGTCTCTTCTCTCCAGGAGCTTACAGTCTAGTTTTGTTTAAGAGTTCAGTGATCTTACCTTTTATTATAGATTCCATGGGTTCCCTTGATATAGAAATGAGAATTATGGACTCTGGCTCTCAGCTTCCTTTTCACAAATTGGCCCCAAATCTGATACTGTCTAAGAGGCAATAGAGCAAGCAGTGACAGGATTGGTGAACAATGGCTATTGCTACAAAACAATATGAAATCTTTGGTTTCATATAATCATTACACAAGTACATGAATGACCACTTGATACCTGTCATGATGCTTTCAGTGAATCTCTTTCTTAGGAGAGAAAGCTAAGGAGATGGAGGAATGCCACTCTACTGTTTTGGTTATCAGAGAGAATATAGTATTTCTTATTAAAAATCAGAGAGAGAGAGAGAGAGAGAGAGAGAGAGAGAGAGAGAGAGAGAGAGTGTGTGTGTGTGTGTGTGTAGATCTGACGAAGCAGAAGGGAATCCTGGCCTGTGACAAGAGGTAGAGACTGTAGGGATATGACACAGAGGAGAAAGAGAAGAAAGAAGAATATACACTTGGAGCTGAGCAGCAGGCTCTTCCTGAAGAGGCAGGGAATGGACCCTCTGAAGGGGAAGCAGCTGCTTTTCTTCCAAGGAGGGATGTGGTATAGTTGAGAGGGATCATGCAGTAAGGGCCATAGGGAGACTGAGAGAGAGATAGGAATAGCTACTGACTCCTAACTGAAGGGTACTGGGGGAAGATATTTGTTGAACTGATAACAAAGGAAAGGTCTGCCTGGGGCATATATGTGGGATGTGAGAGAAATCTTACCAAGATCTGCCAGATCAAATGACTTCTATCCACTTTTCATGATTCAGTCACAGATGATAGTGCCAGAAAGAATTAGAGAGGGGTGATAAAGATGATGAAGTCTTGGGCGATAAACCTTATGGACAGGTGGTATTTTTCTCTCTGTGGCTGATGGGAGTCAAAGGCTTCAGAAAAGAAAGGAAGATTGAGGATGTGAGTAGCATGAGGTTAATAATTTAAGAAGATAAACGGTTCCTGAAAACGGGATTTGGATTTTTGGACCAGGGTTTCAATAAGAATGATGTGCTACTAGGAAGTAAACTTCTTGAGGACAGGGCCTGTTTTTGCCTTTCCTTGTATCCTGAGTTCTTAGGGTGGTACCCGGCATAGAGTAAGTATTTAATCAGTTCTTATTGATGGATTGAGTGGCCAGAAATGTGGTATGCTTAACAAGGGCTGGTAAGAGTATATTTGTGTGCAGACTGGTAAATCTGGGGAAAATTGCTTTAAGCTAAAAAGGGAATGATAGCTGAGGCCACAGGGCTTGGGCTCTCCCCCACAACCTCTAGTGTTACATGGCATGGAGTTGAAAAGACTAGCTGAAAAATCAACAAGTACATGAGTGATCCTGGTCTCTGACTCTTATTCTTTGCATGACCCTGGGCAAGTCACTTAACAATTTCCTCAAATGTAAAATGAGAATAATAATAGCACCTACCTTCCAAGGTTGTTGTGAGGATCAAATGAGATAATATTTGTAAAGTGTTTAGCACGGCACCTGATGGATAGTAGGCTCTTAATAATTCCTTCCTTCCTTCCTTCCTTCCTTCCTTCCTCCCTTCCTCCCTCCCTCCCTTCCTCCCTCCCTCCCTCCCTTCCTTCCTTCCTTCCTTCCTTCCTTCCTTCCTTCCTTCCTTCCTTCCTTCCTTCCTTCCTTCCTTCCTTCCTTCCTTCCTTCCTTCCTTCACAGCAGTTATCCAAAGCAGAAATGGACTGAAGAATAAGGTTGTCTGAAGAAAGGCCTAGAAGTTTCAGTTGACTATAAACTCTGTATGAGTTACTGGCATGATGGAGTAGCCCAAAGGCAGTATGATTGAAGACAGTGCACTGTATTGGATGGAGAGTAGCCTCAAAGCCAGGACACCTGGTTCAAGTTCCATCTCTGACACACACTGACCATATGACCCTGGGCAGCTCTCACTCTTCTGGGCAGCTCTCAAAAGCTAAAAGTTGCAGAGAAAATGTCATCTTACTTTGGCAGAGGGCTTTTCTCCAACTAACAATTTCCTATACTAATGAAATCACAAGTGCATTTTCTCATCTCTAAGCTAAATAGAAGTGAACAGCATGATATGACAGCCCAAAATGCTAATATTGTCTTTAAGTGTGTTAAGAGATAGACAACTAGATACTTTCCCCACTAGGCCAGTGGCTTCCCTCTAATATTAACTTCTACTTCCATGATCTTGTTTGTCCAATTTTCTCTCTCCTATTAGAGTGTTAGTGTGTGAACTCCTTGAGGGTAGGGACCATGTCTTTGCCTTTCTTTGAATTCTTAGCACAGTATCTGTTATACAGTAATTGCTTAGTAAATGCTTATTTTTAATTGACTGTACCCTACACTGATCTAACCAAATAAAAAATACCATGTTCAATACATGTGTCAGAGGTGGACTTGAACCTATGTCTTCCTATTCAAGGTCAGCTCTCTATCCATGTTACCTGTTACCTTTCATTGTCTCTTCCCCCTAAACACACACACACACACACACACACAC
>NW_027185754.1:22636668-22724650 GCF_028583685.1 Petaurus breviceps papuanus | reverse complement strand
TACTTATTGCCTGATTATTCATTGATGTTATTGCATTTAGTGGAAAGAGTCCTAGACAAAGTGTTAAGAGACAGAATCACAGTATTTCTGAGTGGGGAGAAACCTCAGGGGCCACCTAATACATAAAGACTTCTTTGCAATATACCCAAGGTCTCTTCCAACTTTTACCTGAAGACCTTAAGTGAGGTGGAATGCACTACGCAGCTAAGCAACCCACTCTAGTATCAGAGGAGTTTACTTAAGTTTTTTCTTTATATTGAGCCTTCATTCACCACTTTGGAGCTCATTCTGCTTTCTAGGGACACAAAGACAAAGTCTAATCCCTCTCCGACAGTACTTATCATTGGCTCTTCTTTGGGGCATCCAGACGTAAAAACAATATTGCAGCCAGGTCAGCTGGCACATATCTATAAACCTACATCTTGGAGAAGCTGAGGCTGACTGATCTCTTGAACTTAGGAGTTTTCAGCTGCAGAGGGCCATGGCAATATCCACACTAAGTTTAGCATTAATATGGGGAGCCCCTGGAGTGGTGAAGGGAGAGGAGGAGAGAACACCAATGTACCTAAAGAGGGGAGACCCAGCCCAGATTGGAAATGAAGTAGGTCAAAGTTCCTCTGCCAATATGCTGTGGGAATGAGCCCATTAGTAACTTTTATGTTTCTAACCCTGGGGGAGCTGGGGAGATTTAGTAAAAGAAAAAAATTCCTCTCCTCCCTCCACAAACCAATATTCTAGATGTGGTCTAACTAGGATAGAATATAATAGAATTGCAGTTCAAGATTTTCTTAATTTTGTTTGTTTATTTTGGGGCTGCAGTTTAATACTATTGACTCATATTGGACTTGGATCCACTATGATTCTCTTGACTTTTACTGTATTTCTGATCCATAGATCCCTTTCAAACAAACTGCTTTGTAGGCATTCCTCCTTCATTTTGTTGTTGGGAAATTAGTTTTTGGAATCAAGATATAAGACTTTATATTTACCACTATTGAATTTCATTAATCTAGTATATGCACTGGTATTTACTGGTTATGGGGAAACAGAATTATCTTAAACTTTCCGAGCTTCGGGTTCATTATAGAATAATAATAGTGGCACTAGATAGTTTCTGTGGTTCCTTCTTCCTGCAATTTTCAGTGTTCTAAGGTTCTTTCCAGCTCTAATATTCTGTGTTCTAAGCTACTTTCTAGGTATAACAAACTTGCTATAAATCTTTATGGAATGCAGAGTCATAGAATAACCTTCTTCCCTTCCTGCTGCTCTAAGTATCTTTCACGGGCTGAGATAATGTTAAGTAGGTATACTGAGAGGCAGTGTGGTGTAGTGGAAAGAACACGGACCAGAGAAACAAGAGACATGAGTTCAAGACCCAGTTCAGTTGTTCTACTTTTTCACGACACCCCACCACTCCCTCCCCTCCTCTCCCAAAGAAGGTAAACTTTTCAAGAGAGATTGTTTTGTTTTTGACTTTATATCCCTAGTCTCCAGGTCAATGCCATAAAGTCATAGGCACTTAATAGAAATTTGTAGGATTGAATTGTGAAATATTTGACCTGAAGAAAAAAGACTTGAAGGACCTTCAAGTATTTTAAGGGCTCACATTTGGGAGAGGAGCTAGACTTGTTCTGCTTGATTCGAGATGGTGGACCTAGGAACAATGAGTAGAAATCCCAAAGAGACAAGTTTTAGGTTATTATAAGAAAATTTTTCTCACAGTTGTATGAAAATGGAATGTTTCCTCAAGAAGTAATGAGTTCTTCATTCATAGAGGTATTCAAGTGGAGGCTGGATGACCATTTGTTGAAAATATTATAGGAACTTGTGCCTTAGGTATGATATGAACTAGATAGACTGTGGGATTCTGTGGAGAGAGAGCATTCTGTCATGAACATTTGCAAGACTTCTAATAAGTTTTCTTACATCTTTCAGTCTTCCTCAGCCCAACTCCACCTTTCCTTTTATCCCGCCAAAACACCTTGAGAAGGAAAACTGTTAAAGTGGCTGAAAAGCTGAAGGGGAAAGTCTTACTTAATAGAACTTTTATAGAGAGTCAGATGTTTGTGTTCTATTTCCATAGCCTTTGGTATGAAAGCCTACAAAGCATCTCCTGTACAAGTCAGAGCCGCAGTGTGTTTGCCTCTGAATTTCTTTGGAGTTTCACTCTATCTATAGCAGGGGTTCTTAACCTCTTTTGTATAACCCCCTTGGCAGTCTGAGGGACTCTCTGGGCCCCTTCTCACAATAATGCTTTTAAGTTCATAAAAGAAAACATATAGGATTGTAAAGGAAATCTTTAACATTCAAATACAGTTATGAAAACATGAAATAAAACAAAACAAATTAGTTACAATGACATATATTTGTTATCTCTGCTGCTAGGGGAGGCTGAGGCTTGTGGCTCACTTTACCCTGGGAGTTCTGAATTGTAGTAGCACTAAAGACAATTGAGTGTCTCTGCACTAAGTCTGGTACCAATATGGTGAGCCTTACTGTTGTAAGCCTGCCTAAGGAAGGGCAGGCTGGAAATGGATCAGATCAAAGCTTTCATGCCCTTCAGCAGTGGGGTTAGGTCCTGAAGTGGCCGCTGCACTTCCAGCCAAGGCAAGACAGGGAAACCCAGTCTCAACACACACACACACACACACACACACACACACACACACACACTCATGCATGTTCAGAGACCCCAAGTTAAGAACCACTGATCTATGTTAACTAGTTACTTACCTTTTATCCTGTGGACTCAGCCATGCCATAGACCCAGAAGAATCCTCTACTTAGTTGTGTGTGGGGGAATGGACATTTTAGTCAGGGAGGGGTGATATGAATAGAATAATCTCTCTGTTAGTAGTTCATAGGTCCTTAGAATGTTAGAGTTACAATGACTTTAGAGATCATTTACTCTAATTCTCATATTTTATATAGTAGGAAAGGTCTGAAGCCTTATATTAATAACTATTAAGTATCAGAACTAGGATTTAACAACAGATATTTTGACTCCAAGTCTTGCTTGTCATTTCATTGGTCCTTCCTTGACCATTGACTGAGTTTCTTGTTTTATACTGCTTCCCTTGTGGCTGCCTCTCTGGTTATTCTTACATGGACTTCCAAATGTCTGCCCACTCACTTCCTGGCTGATCTGCTCTATAAGGATTGAATTGGTACTTAGGATCTTGGATGCTATTTGCAACTTGGATGATTGCTCATATGCTCTTATCCTTTGGATTCCTTGATTTAGCAGTTCAAGATCTCCATATTTCATTCATGTGCTAACGTCCCTATCCTTTGCCTAATTGACTTTTGGCCTACTTACTATTCCCCAAACTCAGAATCCTATCTCCTACATCCAGCCCTCTCCCCCCCACCTTGTCCCCCACCTCCTCCTATAATTCACTGCCTTCCCACTCTTGCCTCTTAGGATCCCTTGTTTCCATGAAGTCTTAGGTATGTCCTACTTCTTCTGGGAAGCCTTTATTGATTCCCCTTGTGGTTAGTACTCTCATTTCTCAAATTATCTTTTATTTACTTGTTTGAGTACATATTGCATCACCCCAGTAGGATTTAAGGTTCTTGAAAGCAGAGATTGTTTTTCATTTTGCCGTTTCATCCCCAGTGTCTTGCATATATTACAAACGTAGGAAATACTTGTTGAGTTGAAGCAGAGAGTGAATAATGTACAAGTTATTATAGATGTTATATGTTAAAATATGTTAAAAGTTTTTTTTAAAAAACTACACTAGTTGTAAACATAATTTTCACTCTGTAATTCAAGTTAAGTTCCCGATAAATTAATGATATATTCAAAAAGACTACAAGGAAAGGTAGAGTACAGAATGAGCTGAGACATTAAAGAAGAAAAGGACTTTTCAAGCTATGTTTGGAACAAGAAGAGCAAAAAAGAGTAGGATCACTGCTCAAGAAAGAGAATGTCATATGAACAGATGAGAGGGTGACGGCAGAACCAACTATTCAATTTCTATTTTGTTTCTGTTTTCTATAACACAGAATAGTCTTGAAATTTGAAAGATCAGAACAACTAATGTAAAGAGGAAATGGAAACCTAGTATAGATGAGAAAATGGTGAAATGTAGTCAGTGGGATACAGCTCCCCAAAAGGTGAACATAATTTTACTCTGAATTAATAGAAGCCTGTTGTACAGAATGAGGGAGATTTCTATGTCTTCTGTCTTGATTATAACCATAGTTAGAATGCTGTGTTGAGCTCTCAGCACTAAGTTTTGAGAGCTGTGTTAAAAATTTGGAGATAACTTTTGTATACCTTTCCACCTTAGTCGTCTCTTCTTCTGGTATATTTAGATGATGTAAGGAAGAAAAGAACTCAGTGTAGAAGATAGAGATATGTCTTGAGTATGTGGAGACTGGAGGCTAGGGTAGGACATAGTCATATTGAGATCTAAGTGTTCTTGGCTTATTACATTTGTTTGGTAATCCCATGCCCTCAGAATGAATCTACAATGCATTTTCTCATTTGTTTTCTCCCTGGTATAGACCCAGTTGTAGACTTCTCAGAGGCTGGGGTTGGTGTGAATTTTTTCTTGAGCTAGTCTAACAAAATGGGTATCCACGGGCTGTTGCTTTCTTAGGATAATGATTTTGAATCTCATTGTCAATCCTACTTTTCTCTTGTTATTTTAAAATTATTTATTATAAAATTAAATAGTAACAGAATTGTAGAATCAATGAATGCTAGGAATGGAAGAATATAGACTGTTAGGATGCAATTTGTCAGAAGTAGAAGGGACCTTAAAATATAGAATGCTAGGATGTTAGAGTTGTAAGGCACCTTACATTGGGATGTGAGAAAATAAAACATAGAATGCGAGAGCAGGAGGTCTTTCATTTTACAGAAAGGGAGACTGACTGATTGTCCTGAGCAGTTTTGTGATTTCCCCAAGACCATATGGTTTAATAAGCTACAGAATCGGGGTTCTAGCTCAGGTTTTCTAATTGCAAGTTGAGTGTTCTTTCTTTTATCAGAACCTTAACTGGAAATTTTGTCACCAGGGCAAAAAGAAATAAATGTTTCCTTAAATTCAGCTTTGTAATTCATGGAGAAAAAAAATAATACCAGAAGTGATGAAGACAGCTTTGGTTGAAGGAGAGTAAGTTGCTATGGTGGTTTACAGATGGCTGTTAACAATGTGTGCCATCTGGGAGCTTCCCATTTTAACTAATTGTTCTTGTTAACAAGGTGCTAAGTGAAGTTGTTTCCACACTATCAGAGGAATGCTGTGACTGCCAACTCACAAATATAATCACTTTTTAAGTTTCACAGTCTTTAAAAATCATTATTTTAATTTTTTCTCCCCTTAAGTTTTGATGTCTTAGAGCTAAGCTATATTACTTCTCTGCTAACCTAATCTCCCCTTCTCTTGATTCTTAGTAAACCATTAAATTAAACTTTCATTAATAACAATAGACCCTTTAATAATTAAACTTCAACATACAAATACCTACAACACTACTTGGTTGCTTTTTTAAATTTAACAACAAAGATAAAAGCTAACATTTATATAGTACCCACTATGTGCCAGCATTGTATACTAAGAGCTTTATTAATATCATCTCATTTAATCCTCACAATAACACTGGGAGGTAGGTGCTGTTATTATCCCTATTTTGCAAATGGGGACACTGAGGCAAACAGAAATTAAAATGACTTGCCCAGGGAAATAAAGCTAGTAAATATATGAGGCTTGATTTGAACTCAAGTTTTCCTGATTCCAGGCATAGGGCTCTATCTACTGTACCAACTGGCTGCCTGTGTATCTCATTCATTATTTTTGTTCCCCTTTTATGTTTATTTTATTTTTTCATTGTATAAAATCCTATTCAGTGTGCTTGCTGTTTTTATGATTCTGCTTTCTTTGCATCACATTGTTTCATAAAAATATTTCCAAATTCCTTTTATTCCACATATTTGTTGTCCTACAGGATTTCATTACATTGAGGTACCATAAATTTGTTCAGCTATTTCCTGATTTTAAGTATTAAGATTTTTACAGCTTTTTTTCTTACAATGAAAAGAAAATGTTGGCACTAAACATCTTAGAACAGGTAAATTTTTTGTTTTTTACTTGATAATGTTCTTTGACTATAATGGGATTATTGGGATATGCTTATTTTTATAACTCTTGCAATATACTACCATATTTTTCTCAACAGATCCCAATCATATTAATTTACAATTCTACCAACAATGTCTAAGTTAAGTTACTTTCTTACAACCCTTCCAGATTAATTTTTATTTATTTATTGCCCTATTAGGTGTGAAATAATTCTTCAGAGTTGTCTTATTTGCATTTCCTTAATCCTCCCTTCAACATCAACTATTTCTATCTTTTTTATCATGTTTGTAAGTTTGATGGATACGAAGTGAAAACTCATATTTGTTTTAATTTGCATTTTTCATATTATTAATGATTCAGTACAAGCTTTTATATGGCTATGGATAGCTTATAATTCTTTGGAAAACTTTTCCTATCCTTTGCTTCTCTTTTGGAGAATGGCTGTATTTTGTGGTTTAGATGCCAAGTTTTTGTTGGCTATATTTTCTATAAATATTTTTGCAGTCTGTTAATTTTTCCATCTAAATATACATATGCAAATGTAAGTATTTGTTCTGCATATTTATTTTTACTTTTATGTAATCTATTCCACCTTGTCTCCTGTAATTTCTTCAATAGATACAAATGCATCTTCTCCCCAAAGTTCAGAGAAATACAGTTCCTTTTTCTTCTGCCTCTTTTATGGTTCTTTTTCATATTTACTTTGTGATCCATTTGGATGTGGGTTTGGATTAGATAATTTCTAAGGACTTTTAAAATTCAAAATTCTGTGATTCTCCCAGTGAAGATGACTAGGCTCAGAGGCTAATTGACTGTCCCAGAGTCACATAGCTAGAACATCACAGTGTTATGGAAAGAATACTGGACCTGAAGCTAGGAGATGTGGGTTCAAATCTCACCTTAAACAAATCCTTACAATGTGATGGTGCATATTTTTTTGAACCTCAGTTTCCCAACCTGTGAAATGGGGACAAAAATCCTTACATTCCCTACCTCTCAGATTTGTTCTGAGCATTTTGTTGAGCTTAAATAATCTCTATAGAATCACTATAGAAATGGCTATAAGAAAATCTAATATGCTATAGGCAGGTAAACTGTCAGTTGACCTTAGAGAACAGGTACTGGGGACCCATTTTGGGGGAATAGAGATCAGAGCCAAGACCTGATGTTGTCATATTGTGTCTTGTGTCTCACAAGAATGTGTGTGTATGTGTGTGTATAAGACATGGACCAGTTAATGGTTTGAGATGGGTAGGGGATTTAATGACCATAAAACATGAAACAAAATAATAGTATAACTAGCAATCAATAGAACTGACTTAATGGTGAAACTTCTTAGCCATGGGGACCCCATGGGTCTTTATATATTTGCTATCTAGAGGCCAGATTGAGCCCAGAGCCTGCTACAGTCCTTAATCTGTGGGAAGAATGGGGTAGAGCTGGGGAGGCAGACAACCAAGTCAGTCATTACAATATGAGGAATGGACTTGAGTTTTGGCATCCATCTACTGCTGAACTCTTAGGATTTCTGGATCTTTACACCATCTTGAAGCTCATATATACATACTTCTGTGTGTATATATGTATATGTGTATGTAAGTACATATATGTACACATATGCATCTATCTCTTTAATATATTTAAAGCTAAAGCTTAAGACTTGGAATATCTTATGTTGTCTCACCCAAATAGAGTGTGAATTCCTTAATTACAGGGACCATCTTTTTTCCTCCTCTATGTTATCAGTGCTTGGCACATAATAAGCACTTATTTTATTCATTTATTCATCATCACTAATGGAAACAGGATGATTTTTCTCTTGTGGTCCTGCCTATTTCCATGTTACAATGGCCAAAGAATAGGCCAAGCAGCCTTAGATCTTTCTTCTCCAAGAATCCCTGTCCTTCTCTGCCACCCAGAGAGTAAGGACTATCAGTCATGGCATCCTAGAATCTTAGAATGTTAAAGCTGGAAGGCACCTCAAAACAAGGAATGTTGCAATGTTACAATAATGTGTAAGCTCCTTGAGAAAAAGGATTTACTCACTTTCTTCTTTTTGTCCCTAGCACAAGACTCGACACATAGCAGGCTTTTTTTTTAAATAAATACTTATTGATTGACTAACACAGGATGTAGAATATTAAAGCAAGAAGGGTGATTAGAAAAGAAAATCTTAGAAAGTAAAGCCTAAATGGTTAGAATTGGAGGGGATCTTAGAACATAGAATATCAGAGCGAAATGTATTAATTAGGACAAAGAATATAGAATACATGGCTTGGAAGGGACCTTAGAACATAAAGCATAGACCTATAGCTCTGAAACTGCATTAAAGATTATCTAGTTCACCCTTAGGTCATGGGTCGGGGTCCCTTGAGAGTGTGAACTTGGCCACTGGAAGGTCACGAGGATGAAGAACGTGGCCTGTCAACTGTGCAGATAATCCAGGAACTACTAGAATGATTGCACAAGGTTCAGACTCTCAGAACTGTGGTTGAAGATAGTTTGAGTGAAAAGACTGAGTCCTCAATCAGGAAACATCACTTGACAGAGATGGCAGAGTTAGGACGAGGATACTTCTTCCAAAGAAGAAATACTACATAATCCAAATTCTTTTTCTTTTAAAAACATTTCTGCAAGTTTTCAAGTGAGTGATTCATTTCAGGAGGACTTTAGCATTGGCTTAAGAAAAGAAAAAGAGCCGTCCAGCTTTCTGCCTGAGAGAGATTTTACTTTTATTGACAAAACTCTGTTTTCCAGAAAGGAAAAGCTCATGTAGTTCCATATACTTGGCAAGAACAGGGCCAGGGTAAGCCCTGCCCATGGGCAAAAGGTTTTTTGTTCCCAGCCTCCCACCTTTCAGGACTCAAAGAGATCCTGAAGAAATAGTCTGTGAGTAGGGAGAGGAGTTGTGTAGAACCGACTTTCTGTCCCCAACCCCTTCAAATCATCCAGAATGAGTTTTATGCTGGGGGTAGTGAGGTGGGGATATGGATGAAAAAAGGAAGGATAGTTATAGAAAATGCACCCTAGAGGAACTTTCCCAGTAGCCGTGTGGCTGAGGATTCTGAGGTAAGCCCTGCAGGGACTTTCTGCCAGAGACTGAAGAAAGCCTGTTGCCTCCCTGCCCCTGGGATCACTTAGGAAGCCTCACCCAAGGCTGGTCTTTAGCACTGGAGGGCAAAATGATGAGGTGAATTTATCAAGATGACATTTCATGGGGATAAATATAAAGACCTACTATACCTTGAAAAATCAGTTGCACAGATATAGAATAGCAGAGATGTAACTAGGCAACATTTCTTATTAAAAAAAAAAAGCATGGGGCTTATAGTGAATTGCACACTCAGAGAAAGCAGAGTGATATGGTAGCCCAAAAAGCTATTATGATATTAAACTGTATTGAAACAGTTTTCATGATAATAATAACTAGAACTTACATAGAGCTTTAAGTGTTATAAAGTTTTGTGTCTGTTACCTTATTTAATCCTAACAACAACCTTTTGAGGTAGATACTATTATTATTGCTGTTTTACATATTAGTAAACTGAGGCTAACAGAGGTTAAAAGTAACTTGCCCGGGGAGGCCAGGTGGCACAGTGAATAAGAGCACTGGCCTCAGAGTCGGGAGACCTGGGATCGAATCCAGGCTCAGACACTTAGCACCACACCCAGAAATAACTGGCCGTGTAACCTTGAGCAAGTTACTTAACCCCAATTGTTTTTTAAAAAAAAGTAACTTGCCCCAAAATAGGTAGTTAAATGTCTGCTATATGTCAGGAACTGTGTTAAGTGCTGGGAATATGAAAAGGGTCAAGAGAGAGTCCCTGCCCTCAAGGAGCTTACAGTCTAACTGGGAGACAGTAAGCAAACAAATGCATACAAACAAGTTACGCAGGAAAGAGAGACAATAATTAGAAGAGGGAAGGCACTAGAATTAATAGGAGTTGGGAAAGGTTTTCTATAGAAGATAGGATTTTAATTGGGACTTAGAGTAAGTTAGGGAAGCCAGTAAGTAGGCAAAGATGAGGAAGGAGAATATTCCAGGCATGGGGGACAGCCAGAGAAAATGCCTGGAGTAAAGGGATGACATGTCTTGTTTGTGGAACAGCAAAGAAGCCAGTGTCACTGGAACCTGGAACATGTGCCTTCAGTACATGGTATAGAGTAAGGTGTGAAAAGACTGGAAAGGTAGGAGGGGACTAAGTAATGAGGGGCCTTGAATACCAAATAGAGGGTTTTATATTTAATTCTGGAAGGTATAGGAAGCCACTAGAGTTTGAGTAGGGAGGCTGTATGACTTGGTAAGACCTGCTTGATATAAAGAAAAACATCATAACAATTAGAGCTATCTAAACAAGGAATAAGTTGTCTGGATAGTCAGTGGTAGAAGATCACTTATCAGGGATATAGTCAAAAGGTTGGGTTGGATTGATGACCTTCTAGTTCTTAGATATTTTGATTCCATAGGGTTTTCCTGTTCCTGAGAAGAACAGCATCCAGGAAGATCTGTGGAAGACACATAGCCACTTGCTTAGATTCATAATTAATTGTAGGATTGAATAGAAGGTGCATGGGAAAGAAAAACTAGAAAGCAGGGAGAAGAGGTGAATGGTACTGGCAGATAAAGCCCCAAGTGGGCTATATTAATGAGTAGGTTCCCAATCATAAGTTCAATTCAACAAATCAAAAACTATCCAACACTTGCTGTGTGCAAAGCTGGAGAAGATTAAAAAAAAGTTTAGCTAAGTTGCAGCCCCTGCCTTCATGGAGTGCATGGGTTAGTACAGTTTACTGTCTAACATAAAGCAACATCTTCCCTTGGTATGGACTTTATCCTAAGTCTTAGAGACAAATGACTTACATCGGTAACAAGTAATAATGCCCTGTAGTGTTCTCAGAAAGAAAACATTCAATACCAAGAGTTTGCTAGTCTCTGTTTAAGTGTTTGGTGAATCCAAAAGGAATTAGGATTTTATTTAGTTTTCTCAGGGAATTAAATGCCACAATTTGTCAAGAAAAGACTAAACCACCAAAGGAAAAAAAAATTACAAGGAAAATGTCCCTTCCCCCAAAAACTGTCATCCTAGGAAATACCAGTAAACTCCTGCCCTGTTTCAGTTTAAAAAAGGGGAGGGAAGGGAGTGTTGGGGTCCAGGTTCACTCCCATGCCTTGCACTCTTTTTTTTAACTGGGGCCCCATGGACAATGTGTGTAGGTCAGCATTTACTGAATTAATTTAACCAGAAAACACTCTGTGTTTTGAAAATATATTGAAGGAACTCATCAGTGTTGCTCTTGGAGAGGTGGGGGTGGGAAGAAGGGAATTAATGGGGGCTAGAGACATTTTGGAATAAAATAGAGAAAAAGTAAGCCTATTTTTCCATGCTGAGTATGTGCTGCATATAGCAAATGTAACCTTTACACCAGAAATTCTCATTGTATTAAAGGCTCTGGTCCACTCTAGGGAAATTTCCTCTCCTTTGGTTTGTAGTTCCTACACAGGAAATCTGGGAAAATATAGTTGTTATGCCTGATGCCTCCCTACCAACCCCTACTCTCCACCCTAGTATGCTGAGAAAAAGTTCACAATATTATAAAATCAAGTTTTATTTAAATGAAAGGGCAAAGGATGTGTGTGTGTGGATGGGGTGGGGCAGCAATCAGCCCCAAAGACCTCCATGAGTTACTTTCAGTTTTGGGTGTGAGGACTCTTCTAGGGGAGGCCTCATCCCTCCTTAACCCCTAAATCCTGTTTTGGCCTATAGCTGCCTATTACTTCTGTTGAGGGAGGGGTTAGGGTGCTTGTCTTCCTTTCCCCCTTTAAACATTCTTTTTCTTTTAAAATAAATTTTATGTTTATTTTTAGTTTACAACATTCATTTCCATTTTGAGTTACAAATTTTCTCCGTGTCTTTCCCCTACCCACCACCCCAAAACAGCAATCCCACTGAATACCCCTTCCCCTAATCTTCTCTCTCCTATATCCTTCCTCATGCCCCCTCCGACTTTCCCGTGGGGCAAGATGGATCTCCATCCCCCCAGTGCCTGTATATCTTATTTCCCAGTTACATGTAAAATAATAATAATAATAATTTAAAAAAAAACATTTTATTTTAAAACTTTGAATTCCAGATTCTTTCCTTTCTACCCTTGTCACCCACCCTTACTGGGAAGATGAGCAATTCAATATAGGTTGTACATGTGTAGTTACGCAGAACATTTCCATAGTGGATATATTGTGAAAGACTGACTATATATCCCTCCATCCTATCCTGCCCCCTACTTGTTCTATTTTCTACTTTGACCCTGTCCCTTTTCAAAAGTGTGTGCTTCTAACTCCCCTCTCCCCAATTTGCCCTCCCTTCTGTCATCCCCCCTCTTATCCTCTTTCCCCCTACTTTCATGTAGGGTAAGATACCCAATTTAGGGTGTATGTTATTCCCTCCTTAAGCCAAATTTAATGAGAGTAAGGTTGACCCATTCCCTTTTGCCTTCCTGTTCTTCCCTTCCATTGTAACAGTTTTCCCTTGCCTCTTTTATATGAGATAATTTACCCTATTCTGTCTCTCCCTATCTCATTATATTCCTCTCACTTCTTAATTTAATTTTTAAAATATCATTCCTTTCTATTCAATTGATCCTGTGCCCTCTGTCTATGTATACCTGGACACATATATACACACACTCCCATGTGTATTCATATGCCCATAGACCATCCTATATAACATATATATTTATATTCCCTTCAACTATCTTTATACTGAGAAAAGTTTCATAAGTTACAATTATCATTTTTCCATGTAGAAATGCAAATAGTTTAACTTTGATAAGTTCCTTATGATTTTTTTTCCTGTTTACCTTCCCTTGCTTCTCTTGCTTCTGTATCTGAATGTCAGTTTTTCTATTCAACTTTGTTTTCTTCATCAAGAATGCTTGAACGTGGGGGGGTGGAGTCAAGATGGCAGAGTAGAAGCATGACCTCCAAGTGGCTCCGGCTTCCACCTTCCCCAATAAATGTAAAAAGGGGACTCTGAACAAACTTTGGAGCTGCAGAACCCACAAAATGAACAGAGAAGATAACCTTCCCCTGAGGACAGCACAGCAGGCCGGCAGGAATTGGCCAGCACAGCGCTCTGGGAGCAGAGCCCAGGCCCTCGTGAGCTGGAGGTTTTAGCCCCAGGGTGGGTCTGATCAGCTGCCAGGGTCTCCAGATCAGCAGCAGCTGTGGCCATCTCCAGAATTATCAACACATAGATGCGAAGGACAAAGTGAGAGGTCAGTGCAGTCTGGACTTTGGGACCTAGTAAGTGGTAGTGCGTTGGCTTTTGCCCCCAGGACGAGAGGCCACTGAGACACTGGCACAGTCAGCCAGCACCATGTGGCAGCTTCAGCTCCTGGCCTGCAGAGTTTAGGGGGACCAAGCAACCAGTCTGAGGGGTAATGACTCTTGCTTTAACCTTCTTGGATCTGGATTGCAGTCTAGGGTGGAGGTCCTGGGGCGTGTGTCCAGCTTTCCAGAGCATGTGAAGGCCTCCGAGAGGGCAACCATCTAATACCTCTAGCATTTGAGAAAACCCCAGTATTTGAAACGAAAGCTCCCCTGTCCAGTAGCAGAGTCCTACTGTGGCAAAAAGCCTAGGGGTCAAGTGACTAAGGGGCGACATGACCAGGCAAAGGAAATAAAGCAGACAGAAGATTCTAACATTAGACTCCTATTTTGGGGACAAAAAGGAGCAAGGCATGGAACAGGAGGAAGACAGTGAAGTCAGAACTCCTTCACCAAAAGCTTCAAAGGAAAATATGAGCTGGTTACAGGCCATAGAGGACCTTAAGAAGCAGATAAGAAAAGTGGAGGAAGAATTGGGAAGAGAAATGAGAACTATGCAAGAAACTTACAAAATGAGAGTCAACAGCCTGACTGAGGAAAATACCTTAAAAAGTAGACTGACTCACATGGCAAAAGAGGCTCAAAAAAGGCAATGAGGAGAAGAATGCCTTAAAAAACTGAATTTGCCAGATGGAAAAAGAATCTCAAAAGCTCAATGAGGAGAATCATTGCTTCAGAATTAGATTGGAGCAAATGGAAGCTAATGACTTTATGAGAAATCAAGATGCTGTTAAACAGATCCAAACAAATGAAAGAATAGAAGGCAATGTGAAATATCTCATGGGAAAAACCACTGACCTGGAAAATAGATCCAGGAGAGATAATTTAAAAATTATTGGACTACCTGAAAGCCGTGATCAAAGTAAGAACCTAGAAATCATCCTCCAGGAAGTTCTCAAAGAAAACTGCCCTGATGTTTTAGAACCAGAGGACAAAATAGAGGTTGAAAGAATCCACCAATCACCTGCTAAAAAAGATCCCAAAAAGAAAACTCCTAGGAATATTATAGCCAGGTTCCAGAATTCCCAGATTAAGGAGAGAATATTACAAGCAGCCAGGAAGAAACAATTTGAATATTGTGGAAACACAATCAGGATAACCCAGGATCTGGCAGCTTCTACACTGAGGGATCGCAGGACTTGGAATATGATATTCTGGAGGTCAAAGGAGCTGGGATTTCCTGGAGGATAATTTCTAGGTTCTTACTTTGATCCTGGCTTTCAGGTAGTCCAATAATATTTAAATTATCTCTCCTGGATCTGTTTTCCAGGTCAGTGATTTTTCCAATGAGATATTTCACATTGCCTTCTATTTTTTTCATTTGTTTGGATCTGGTTAATAGCATCTTGATTTCTCTTAAAGTCATTAGCTTCCATTTACTCCAATCTAATTCTGAAGGAATTATTCTCTTCAGTGAGCTTTTGAAATTCTCTTTCCAACTGGCAAATTAGGCTTCTTAAGTCATTCTTCTCCTCATTGGCTTTTTGCCCCTCTTTTGCCATTTGAGTTAGTCTGTTTTTAAGATGTTATTTTCTTCAGTCAGGTTGTTGGCTCTTTTTTCATGATTTTTTTGCATCATTCTCATTTCTCTTCCCAATTTTTCCTCTACTTCTTTTACTTGATTTTCAAAATCCTTCTTGAGCTCCTCCATGGCCTGTAATCAATTCATATTTTTCTTGGAAGCTTTTGGTGCATGACTTCTGATTTTGTTGTCTTCCTCCCATTCCATGATTTGATCCTTTTTGTCCCCCAAAAAGGAATCTAAGGTGTCATTGCTATGCTTGCTTTGCTTCCTTATGTTGCCACTCAATTACTTGAATTTTTAGCTTTGTGCCATAGTAGAACTCTGCTTCCAGAGAGGAGAGCTTTGTCCCAAATCTCTGGGGTTTTCGCAGCTGCTGGTGCTATTAGTTGAGTGCCCTCTCTTCAGCCCCCCAAGCTCTTGTACCTGGTCACACACCCCAGGGCCTCCACCCAAGAGAGCAATGCAGATCCAAGCAGGTTAAAGCAAGAGTTACCCTTTGTATGGTTGCTTGGTCCCCCTAAAATCTGCAGGCCAGGAGGTCTGAAGCAGCCGTGCAATGGCTGGCTGCTGTGCCTCTGCCACTTCTCTCCCCGGGGGGCAGGAGCTGGACCATACTCCTCTATCCCCCCCAGTTCCAACAGAGTTCCACAGTGACCTTTCACTTTGTCTTTGGTATTTATGGGTTTATAATTCTGGAAATTATCACAGCTGCTGGTGATCCATTCTCCCAAAGTCTGCTCTAGCTGCTGTTGGTTGGGGCTGCCCTGGGGTTAAAACCGTGGGCTCACTCATGGCTGGGCTTGGCTCCCAGCACTCTTAGATGGAGCCTTCCTGTCCGCCTGCCAGGCTGCCTTCAGCAGGAGATTTATTTCTGCCTGTCACTTTGTGGGTTCTATAGCTGTAAAGTTTGTTTAGAGTCATATTTTATAGGTATTTGAGGTGGTGATGGGGGGAGCTCATGGAGTTTTCCTGCTTCTACACCGCTCATTCTGGCTCTGCCCCCTAACCAGGGTTCTCCAGGTTTTTCAGTGACATCTCCCCTTTGTAAAAAAAAAAATGTAAAGCCTCTGATTGTGAGGGCCAGCACTCTCCCCTCCTCTCCCCCCCCCACAGTGGGAATGGGAATTTTAAGATCTTTCCTGCTCCTTAATAGACCTAGGGGGGCATTTGAAGACCTCCCCTGCTTTGAAAGTAAACTCTGCCCTCTAATAGGCTGAATGTAATCACATGGAGCCTGTGATAGAGGGAATTTGCTGAAGGGTACAGCAGAGCCCACAGGAAGCTACCCTGCTGTGAAGATACACTCTCCCCCTCTAGTAGGCTAAATGTAGTCACATGGAGCCTGTGGTGGGAGGAGTTTTCTGAAGAGAAGCAGAGCCCACAGGAAGCTAGGAATCAGAGCCAGTGAGACAATGGGAGAGAGAAGTGCTCAAGAAAGGAGAGAGAGAGATTTCTGAGTAAATATTGATCCTGTATTGGTTTATGGGAAGGTTGGAGGATGCTGTGGCTCTTAGTGTTATTATGACTACTGAATATCTTTGGTACTATGATGGATTTGGCTTACTGGTTTGGGAATTCGGTTTTCTGGTGTCTAAATAAATATTTCAGTTCTGTCCTCTATATGGAGAGTTTGGTATATTTTGTGATTGAACGTCATGCAATATTTATAGTCACGGTCTTTATTGTAATCATGGGCACTGTAAATATTGCACTAGCACTACCCCCACCCCCCACACTATACACTTTGCCTAAAATGGACTGTTTGTCTCCCCTGTTCTCCCCCTACCAGTGTTCATATGTTGAAAGCTCTCTCTCCAAAGCCCAGTTGAGGTGCCATCTCTTCCATGAAACCATCCTTTGATTTCCCCATTTGGAAATGCTTTCTCTCCTCAAACTTCTTATAGCACTTTTTGGCTCTTCCTTCACAATTTTTGCCCTTTGTTGCATTGGTCTGAGTAGAGGTTGCAAACTCTGAAATGTGATCTCTTTGAAAGGAAGAATATGTGTATATATATATATGTATATATATATGTATATACACACATAAGTATATATAAGTACATATAGTGTATGTAAGTATGTAGAGGATGTGATCAGGTAAGGCCTGGCTTGAATAAATGAGCTTAAAGGAGGAGGTCTTTGATCTACCTGTGAAGGTATACATATCACCTCATTAAGATTACTGGAGATCTCTCTTTGATGTAGTATCTAGGGCACCCTTGGCCTTCGTACTTTTTGACTTGTTGCCATTTCATCAACAATTATTTGCTTGAGCCAGGGCTGTGATAGATCTGAGCCACTGAACTAGAACCTGTACAAGGGAGAAGACAGATCTTCCAAATATTCAAGATCCAAAGAGCTGAGTACAGACAGACCAGAGTGGAATTGGATCCACCAGAGAGTGGAAGCCTACTTATCTAAACATTTATCCTCCAGGGAACTGGCAGGAGGTGGTGGGAGAACATTGAGTTCCTTGTTCCAAACTCCTAGAGAGAGGAGGAAGAATTTGCTCCAGACAACACTGAGTTCTTGGTCCCACTCTTCTGGAGAGAAGAAGATAAAATTAAGGAATCAAGTCTATGGTCCTTAAGCTGGACAAGCAGTATATTGTGGAGGAGCAAACCTGGAATGTGTATTTTACTACTGACAAGAGTTTACAGGTCTGATGAAAGGGGTATTGGCTCCCTAGCAATTCTAAGTAAAAGAGTCCCTTTCAGTGGAGCTGCCAACATTAAATCTGGAAGACTATATAGATTCCTAGAGGAGGTAGGGTTCATTGAAGATTGAAGAGATATATCTTTATCAGCCTCATAGCACATTTCCTTTTAATCTCAACCACAGAGTGGTTTTATGTAGCTAGAGATCTCTTTAGTTCCTAGGGGGAAAGTGGGACTCAATAGAGAGGGAAGAAAAATTATCTTGACTCTTCATAGTCCTTTTTGGGTTCTTTGTGGGGTGAAATAAAGGCTGTCCTATTTCTGATATATGTTATTGACTCAAATGCTTGGATGGGAACTTTTTTACTCACATCTCTAGAGACCTAGATATGAGATCCCAGTTGAGATGTGGGGTGGGGTAAAACAAGATAAATGCTGAAATTCCTATAATTCTGGATAGAGGCAGGGGCAAAAAAGTGATTTGTGAGAAGCCCCTGGGATTGAACCTGATCCATGTAAACCCAGAAGTTATATTCTGGGTCACAGATTACTTGCTTAAATACTTACACTCATACAACACACACACACACACATACACACACAATTATAGATTATTCATGATTTTTTTATACAAGGTAGATTTGGGATAGGGTAGGTGGAATGTGGTCAATATTCAATACAAACTAGTAGTTATTTGTTTATCTGTTTTATATTCTTTTTGATTACAAACTCCTTGATGAGAGTGTCTCTAACTTATCTGTATATGTACCAAAAACAGTGCCTTCCCAACTATAGGCATTTGTATCGTTTGTTGAAGGTACTCCATTCAGCATTTTGATTTGAAAGCATTGACTAGAATGCCCAAGATATCACAAAAGGATTCAATGCAATAGACATTTTTTAAAAAGTCTTAATAATATCTTTTGTTTTTACATGACAAGCTGCAAAGGAAACCAACTATGTTGAAATATATTTATCAAAATGTTAAAAAAATTCATCCATAGACCCTTTGGGGGTTGACAGACTTTAGGTTAAGGACACCTGGTCCAGATTATCTCAAAGGAACCTTCCAGCTCTTAATCCTATAATTTTATTAAACTGATTTGCTCAAGGTTGAACAGCCAGCAAACGGCCAGATCAGGATTCAAATACAGGGTGCCTAACTCCAAGGCTAGCGTATTTGCCCCTAGACCACAAAGTATTTTTGCAGATTAAACCATGTGCTACAGGAACATTTTAAAATTTCCTTTCCCTACCCCAGAGTGGGAAATAACCTAGCATAATAAAAAACCCTAGGTTCAAACCCCTGCTCTGCAATTATTTATTGCTCCTATGATCTTGGGCATGCTACTTCCCCTTTCTGGGCCTCAGTTTCCTCCTCTGTAAAATAAGGGTTGGACTAGATGATCTCTAAGGTTTCTGTTCCAGCTCCAGATCCTGAGCAAGGGTGTCCATGGTGTAAGCTTGTGTTTCCTGTGTGGGAAGCTTATTACTTTGGGAAAGAGGGCTGGCCATGCCTTTCTTTACTCATAGCTTTCTTTGAGGTATCACGCTTGTCTGTAACAGAGAAGGATTACTTCACACAGGGGCACCGCCGGTCACTAGTAGATTTTTTTTTTTCAATTGGCTTTTGTTGCATGGTGACAGCTGTTTCTAATATGTGCATAGTTGAAAAAGCATTTGGGATTGGGGGAGTAATACTCAGGGAGAATTGCATCATCTGCAAGAACTCTAAATCTATAACTTATGAGAACAGCTGATAATTAGAGGATTTGTTAAAACAGTAGTGGCTTCGAATGTCTTGTTTTTCTATAAGAACTAATTTGACTAATAGCAATGGAAGATGAATTGCATTGATGCACTCGGCTTTATCTTTCATGAGGCCCACATTAGGGCTGACTTCACAGGAGGTGAGTATTTCCAGACATTTGACTTAAAACAGTTGTCCTGAAACATTGCTCTCTGTCTGGCCAAGTGATTCACAGACTTTGTGGAGTTGTAACTCACCATTGTGACAAATACATTGCCCCATCCTTGCCCCCTCTCCAAAAGGCCATGCTGTATATTTATTTTAAAAGTTAAAGTGAATTAAAATTAATTTTTTTTTAATTTCACAACATCCCAGAAGAAAATTGGAGACAGACTGAGGCATCACCAAGCTAGGTTTACAAATCATAGGAGACTTCCAAGGACCATAGGCTTTAGAGCTGGAAGGGACTTTAGAAATAATATAATAAACCTAGTATAACCCTTTCATTTTAATAAACATTTATTGAATTTTGTCAGATAGCCACTTGTTAAATATGTTAGAGTGGAGATTCCTGTTGTGTATGGGTTGGACTAGATGTCCACTAGGGTCCCTTCTGACTTCAAATTATATTGATTACATTGAATTTTTTGAATATAGGTAAGTTTTTTAGATAATGAAGCTAAAGCTAAGAGAGGGAAAATGATTTGTCTGAGATCACATGACCAGGTGGCAGATGATATGCAGTTGGGAGGAATAGCTGATATATTGAATAATAGACTGATAGTCCAAGAAGATTTCAATAAGCCAGAACAGTGGACCAAATCTAACAGGGATAAACATTGTTTATACTTAGTTTAAAAAATGAATTATGCAAGAAGTTTTCCCTTGGATTTCCTACCGGCACCTCACATTCAAAGAGTCTGGAGCCAAACTTATCATTGGTTTCACTCCCAAAAATATCCCAACCTCTCCACCCAACTTCGCTGTCTTTGTCATTGGCACCCTGTTTCCTTAATCATAAAGAGTCAGAACTTCAGGGACAGTTTTAACATCTTCCTCTTCCTTTTCTTTTCCATACCCAATCAGTTGATAAATCCTTTCCATTTTATCTCTTCAGTGTCTCTTACATCCATTTGCTCTATTCTTCACTCACATGGCCACAGCCCTGGTTGATGTTTTCAGCATTTTTTGTCTGTCCATATCACTCACATGCTTAAATGGCTCCCTTTAATAAGAGAATAAAATGAGAACTTCCAGGTTCTTTCTAGATTTTAGAATTTCTAGTAAAAGTAGAAAATCTAAAATATATACAAATTCCTCTGTTGAGCATTAAAGCCCCTCATCATATGGCTCCCTCTTACGTTTTTAGACTTATATACATTATTCCCTTTCATGTACTCTACAATCTAACCAAAATGATGTACTTGTCCCTCACACATGGTGAGCCAAAATGTACTTCAAATATGACAGAAGTTAAGTGCCTTATCCAGGGCCACACATTTAATGTCTGAGGATAGATCTGAACTCATAAATCCAGATCCATCAGTCTGTCACTTTGCTATTTAGCTCCTGCAGATTTAGTAATTAGGAGGCTACTGCTAACCTTTGAAAGTAGTGAGGATAAGGCTGGATTGCTAGGAATGGAAGAGTGGGAGGATGGTACAAACTGCTCTTTGAAGAAATTCTCCAGTGGAAAGGAGAGAGGGATAAGATGATAGGTAGAGGGAACCAGGGTCAAGAGAAGCATTGTCATGTATGTAGATGATGGGAAGGTGTTCATGGAGAAGAGGAAACTGAAAACATAAGAGAGGTGATTGTTGGAGCTAGTTTCAGAAGAACATTGGTTGAAATGGTCCCAATGGTAAAAATAGAGACAGCCAATGAAATCCACTTCTTCCTTTGGGAGGAGAGGATGGGTGGAGTCTGAGAAGTCTGCAGGAACTCATCTTGGGCCTTAACCTTTGCAGGAAGTGGTTATTTTATGACAGGCTGGGAGGGGGAGGTTGGAGGAAGGGATAGAGAAGAAAGCTTAAAAAAAGGCTCTAGTAAGAATTTTTAAACTTCTGTGTGGGGATTTCTGCCTTGCCTCCCACACTAACACAGAGCTCAATCCTTCTGTAGTTTAGTAAATGGTCTTCAAGAGTTGCTATTGTCAGAAAATTCATTATCTTGTATATAACGTGTTGAAGACAAGTCTATACAACAGATCTATAGTCAATGCCTTTCCAGTTTGGTAGGAGTCGCTAATGCTTGAGGTTTACTGGTATTGCCCAGAGTCACCCCTACACCACAAGGAGGCACCAGAGGAGTAATGCTGCTACTGATAACCAACATTTTTGTAGTATTTTAATGTTTACAAAGCACCTGTCTCAAAACTAGCCTGAGGGATAGGTAATGCAGGCATTACCTTCATTTTATAGTTGAAGAAACAAGGCTAGAAGGGGCAAAGTCAATTGCCCAGGGTTACACAGCTAATAAGCATCTGAATCAGGGTTTGAATCTTGGTTTCTAATAACTATAGCTCTGTGCTTTTGGAAATGAGATATGCAGATGATTAGGGATGAGAGCCAGCAGAGATTAAGCAATGTGGATTAATAATGGCCAAAAATTAGTGTGATTTTGTAACTTTTTGTAACATTTTCCAGCAGCCTTTGAGTAGAATCTCTCTGGGCCTCAGTTTCCTCATCTACAAAATGGGGGGTGGATTGAATGTAATCTCTGAGGTCTCTGAGGTTCCTTCCAACTCTACAAATAGGTCCTGATTGATGTGAATAATTTATCCCATGAAATGGTCATATGTATTCAAATTTGCACTAATAAAATTATAATTATGTAAAATTAGATAATTGGTTCCATTCCAATGGAAATATGCCTTACAAACCTGAATAGTGTGGCCATGTCAGTGGATTTGTTATTCATACTAATCAGCATCTAGCTCCATCTATGATCCTTTGATAATTCCAGGTTCTAAAGATTAGATTACCCAGGTGGGAGCAATTTGGAGAAGGCAAGGGAGTGAGGGATTCCAGGACTTTGATGAACAGGTTGAAATGGCTCTCCCTGGAGTCAAGATGGTTTTGGGAGGTAAGAGAAGTCAGAGAAGAGTGACTGGGTTGGAAGAGTAGGGAGAGTCAGGGACTAAAGACCATAATGATTAATAAAAGGCTTGAGAAGAGCGAGGTAGTGGACTGGTGGTACAAGAACTAGAGAATGAATAGAAAGAAGAATTTCAGACTTGATATCATAGAATTATAGAATCTTGAGGTAGATCTGATTTGAGAAGTCATCCTGACTAATGCTTCACTGAATGGGAATTCCTTCTACAACATCTTTGAAAGTCTGTCATTGTTAAGAAGTTTTTTTTTCTTTTATTACAAAATATATCCCTGTGTACCTCTTACCCATTACTTTCTGGGGCCAAGAAAAAAAAGATGAACATCTTTTCCTCATTATAGTCCTCAAAATACTGAAGATAATTATATCTCTTAAGTCTTCTCCTTGCTAAGTATCCCTGGTTTCTTCTACTAATTTTTGTATGTTATGTCAGGGGCCTGTAGAACTGAAAACAAGTCTCTAAATTTGATGTTACCAGGCAAGAGTATAGCAGGACTATCGCCCTCTCTTGTGAATAGTGTGCTTTTATTAAGAAAGCCAAACCACATTTCTTTTTTTGTTTATTTTGGCCACCATATTAAATCATTAAATTGTATTTCGTTTTCATGCCACTAAAAAGAACAATCTTTTTTCCCATTAGTTTAGGGATAGAACAATATCCTTTTGAGGGGAACTGAGGTCTCAGATATGCTATTGATGGTCGAATTTCAGTGAGTGTGGAAATCACTGAAGCTGAAGAGGAAGACCAGCTGTGGGGACAGGGAATTAGAAGGACTTTGAGTAGGCAGTGACATTGTTAAGGATGTTGATGGTGGATAGGATTGAGGAGACTGTGAGCCAAGGGTTGGATTCACTGAGGAGGGAGGGAAAGTGGCCTGGAGCTCAGCAGATGTTGGGACAAAGATAAGGAGAGGTTGTTCTGATCTCTTGGAATCAACTTCAAAAGAAGAAAAGTTGGTCAATGGTCTAAAAGTGGCAAGGGGAAACAAAGAGTATGCCAACCCCTGTCTTTCCCTGGCAGTAGAAAATGGGGTGAAGGAGCAACCCCCTCAAAAAATTTTTGGGGCTGTTAAGGACATGATGTCCTTAGGGGTTTCTAGGCCCTGTTGCTGCCAGATGGAGTGGATTACAGAGGCTGCCAGTGGGCTAGGGGAAATCCACTTATTTAAAACATCCACTCTCCCCAAAGTGCTAAATAGATAAAGGCTTATTGTGTATATGATATGTGTAGTTTTTAAAATATTGATTCAAATTGTACCTTTTAAAATAAATATTTTTTCTTTTTTCATCACATAGCTATCCCAATGTATCCTTTTCTGTCCCCCTTCCCAGAGATGACCTTTATAAGAAATTATTTTTAAAAGAGAAAAAAATTAATAAAATTGATCAACATATTGAAAAAAACCGATGTACTTTTTTATACTGATATTGGTTATTATAATGTATTGAGTGCATTCACCATGGTTATCTTTCTTCACTGCCCCCTCCTCTTCTCCCCCTAGTCAGGATATTGTTCAGACATTAGTGATACCTTCCTAAAAAGCATTAAAGTCTCATTGCCTTTGCCTGATGAAGATTTAGTTCAGGCATTGGTGATATTTCCTTGATAAGGTACAAATTCCTTATCTTGTCCTGGGCTACCCCAGTGATACCACCACATCAAAAGTGATTGAATGACTCATAGGCAGTTGATTTGCCTTGGATTAGGCCAGTAATAGGGGAAATTGAATCAGAAGGGACAAAGCAACAGTTGGGAAGTCAGATACTCACAGAAACACATATGCAAGCCCAGACAGATCTGGTTGGGGGGGTGGTGCGGGGACAGGTGAGGGAAAGCCTACACAGCCATGAGGTCCCATCAGGCACCATGTTTTCTTGGAATCCATACACATCAGGGAATTCTGGGGCCCCCAGGGAAAGGAGGAATGCGTATAGCCCCAGAAATAGGAGTGGAAAGAAGTAGCAGAGGTATATCCAGGAGTTCCTGGCCAAGCTAGGAGCTGCAGAAATGAGATTCAACAGTTAAGGGAGAATAGTTGGAGCCAGAAGATCTCAGTTCTGAAACTTATTAGTTGTGTTACCATGGGCAAGTTCTTAACTTCTTTGAGATTCAGTTTTTTTTTTCATCTGTGAAAAGGGGATGATATTACTTGGGCTACTTTCCTCAAAATTGTGAGGAGAGAACTTTCTAAACCTTATATTGCTACAGAAAAGTAAGCTATCGGTGTTATCATTATTATATTACCATAGCTCAGGACTTGCTATTTATCAGGTGGTTGATCACCATATTCCATGTCTAATACCTTGAGGAAATAAATGATTTCATCTCCAAGTTTTGGAAATCCAGACTTACAAGGTGTCAGCAAACCTCACAAAGGAGTGTCACGTCCTCCAGGAAACTTTCCTGAACTCATTTGGTTGATAATAAATTTCGTTCTTAGATTCTACTTAGATGTTTGTTTTGCCACTCCAATTCATTTCTCATGTAATACATATTAATTACTGAGTTCATATCTTACCTATTTACTAGATTGTGAAGTACATCATGGCCGGGACTTTATAACCTTTGAATCTTCCCAGCACCTCGGAGGCTGTTCTGCTACAATGGGGTAAAAAAAACCCATAGCAATTAAAACAGTTCCATCATATAAGTTAATTTACTTCCCAAATATACAATATTTGAGGGAAAAAATCCTTTTTTTGGGGGGGAGGATGTTAGAAACAGTAAGCTACTGGAAGAATTATTCCATAATATTTGTTACAGACATAATTTTTACTTTCACTTCAGACAGTGTCTTTTTCTGAATCTAGATAGACAACCACACTGACCAAAGCAAAGGCTTTCCATTAATAATGGAAATCTGCTGCCTTAAATATAGTATGTGTTCAAAGGGTCACCAGACAGTGGATATGGAAAAACTGGATCTCCAAAACTCATGTAATATACTGTGATTTTAAAAATAGATAAATATAAGTTAACAATACTGCAGCTTATTATGTTGTCTGTCTCAGTTCATGTACCTGGAGTGGTTTTTTAAACAAGACTGTTATAGTTCAGCTAGGGAATTCAACAATGTGCCTTATTATCTTATGTCACAGTAAAGAGAGAAAGACACTTTGTTAATAGATCCCATCCCCAACTCCCAAACAAGCAAAAGTCCCTGTCAATGAAGAGCAAAGTCTGACATTTCCTGGTAAAATTTAATATTGTTCAGGTGAACCATAGAACCAGACATAATTTCTATTCTACTTCAAATGAGCATCAGAAAGTCTGTTTTGAAGACAGAAAAGGAAAAAAGGAAAACTCAAGTGATGCTGATTCTTTTCTTCCGTTCTTCAAGCCAGTTTCCTGTAACAAGATGTGAAGGAGATTGATTAAACTCAGGACAGAACATTTTCCAGAGCTGGTATGATGAAATAAATTGTGAAGAAATAAATGGTTACAAAAGAAAAACACAATTATTATTACCACTCGGAAGTTTATAAGTGGAGATTTACAATGAAAATGAAGGTGGTTTCAAAGAAGGTTTTAACAGAACTGTGAATTGTGGGAGGGTAGGAGTATAATCTCAATCTCTTCCAGACTCAAAAACCTTCCATGGCTCCCTATTGCCTGTAGGCATATTTCTTGGGCTGGTGTTTAAATCCCTCCACAATCTGGTTCCCACCTTTCCAGTTATATTTCATACATTCTTTTTCACATATTGTTACGGGCAAACTGGCCTGATGTTAGTCACATACAACATTCCATTTCCTAACTCTCTACCCTTAAGTGACCCCTCCCTTGGTCTGATCTTTTTTCCCTTCTCATATCCACCTTGTAGAATCCTTTGTGTTGTTGTTGTCCAGTCATTCAGTTGTGTCTGATTCTATGGTCTGACTTTTGTCCATGGAGTTTTCTTGGCAAAGATACTAGAATGGTTCAACATTTTCTTCACCTGTGTACTCTCATTTTACAGATGACAAACTGAGGCAAATAAGAGTGACTTGTCCAGGGTCACAGCTATAAAGTATCTGAGGTTGGATCTGAACTCAGATCTTAATCTAAATAGACTCCTTAGCTTCCCTCAGAGCAGAGTTCAGGTAGCATCTCTTGCCTTTTCTGATTACCCAAATTAGTACTCTCTTCCACTTGAAATTACTTCACATTTATTTGTGTACCACTTGGATCCCCCTTTTGATAGAGGGTAAGCTCCTTGAGGATAGGGGCTATTTCATTTCTGCCTTTGTACTCGGTGCTTAAGAAGGGTGAGTTGAACCTGGATGATAGAAATCATTGATCACTATTCCTCCATACCCTCTGTAGGCTGTAATGGACAAGTAGGGGAGCTTCACATGGCAAGATGATCTGGAATTTTATTTACATCAGTTTCTCCCCATTGATCTCTTCTGCCTTGTCTCAGAAGGACTCTGTGATGTGCTTGTTTACCCTGGTCTTCTCTGCGTGTTGGGCAACAGCTTGTTCTTGAATGTTGTTTTCTTTTGTTTCCATTTCTGGAAAGCTATTATGCCCAGAAGGCTCCAGCACCCCCTTCCAAAGTGCTGTTTGTTTTCTTTCCTCTTCTTGTTACTGCAGCAACTTCCCCACCTGGACTTCTAGTTCCAGACTCCCCTCAACAGCTTTGCCTTCTAAGTTCTGATGCCTCTGGCTTCTTGGCTTCCAGTTTCAGAGCTCATTTTGCTGGATGACTGTGAAGAGGTGCTTCCTGGGATAGTCTTTGATCTATCTCTTCCATGGAGGCTCCAACTTTGGTTCCTGCTTTTATCAAGTCTTTTCTGAGCCTGATTACTGGTTCCTTCAGTTTCTTTTTTAGTACTTTTATTTATATGTCTTTTTTATAGCACCTACATGTCCCAGTGAAGCCTTCTTCTCACCCATTCCCAAAGAGCCTTGTAACAAAAAATAAAAAAAAAAAAACAATTCATCGAAAGTAACCAACATATCAAAAGCTGATAGCATTATATACTGTGTTCCACACCTAGAGTCTCCCATCTCTGTAACAAAGAAAGGGACATGCCTTCTCATGTATCTCTTTCAGAGCCAAGATTTTGTAGGATGTTGTGTAGTAGTTTTAATTGTTTTTGTTGAAGTTTTTTTCACTTACACTGTTGGAATCATTATACATAATAATATGCTTTCCTGGATCTGCTTGCTTCACTTCCTTCAGTTTCTAATGTCAGTTTTGATACCATGTAACATATAGCCTGCCCCTCTTGGGTCTGTCCACCTTATGGTTTCTTCCTGAATTATTATTTTTTTAAGTTTTATTGATGCCATAGTAATCCAGCTCAATGTGAGAAATCCTGGATTCAGATACCAGAACAGCCCCTAAGATGTTACCTATGTCTCAGAGAGCCCCCTCTCACAAAAGGCTTTGGCTCTGGGGCCCCTTGGACCAAGTGTATCCTGAAAGGGGCCAAAGCAGGGGGTAGAGGGCAGAAGGAAGATTAGGCTCATTACCTTTATCCTAAAGTAGTCCCAAGGAAATCTTTAAAACAAAGTTTAGGTATGCTCACGTCTAGGCTCTTACCCGAAATTGGGTAACATGCTTTCTTATAGAAAAAAAAGTACCCCGTGTAAAAGATGGGCATCACATATATATCACAGGTTGTTTAGCTATTCACTAATTTGATGGACATCCCCTCATTTTCTAGTTCTTTGCCACCACAAAAAGAGCTGCTAAAAATATATTTTTGTCCATGAAAGTCCTTTTACTTTTTTGATTTCTGAGATACAGACACGGTAGTGGTATTGCTGGGTCAAAGACTATGCACACTTTTATAGCCCAATGGGCATAGTTCCAAATAGTTCTCCAGAGTGATTCAACCTGTTCACAACTCCACTAACTTTTATATATCCCCCAACTGAAAATATTGAAAACACAAAAGAATCATAAGCACATATAACCTATCATATACATTCTACTCTCTGAGAAGGTAAAGACAATTTTGTGGAACTGCTGAATAGTACAGGCTGAGATGAAAGGGAAAAATATGTGTCTGAGCAACTCCGAGAATCCAGGTCTTGTGGCCAGCAAGGGCCGGACTCAGGCTTCCTCAATCCTTTCAGTTCAGCTTCATCATCTTCCTGGTGGGAACCCTTTTTTTCCCTCCAAGAAATACTACTTTTCTGGGAATTATCTCCTTCTGGGCAGTCAGTGCCCAACTCAAAAGCTTTCACTCTCTTGAATTCAATTGCCAGGGCAGGAAGTGTCTATTTCTCAGTGTTGTCGATTGCTACTGTATTCAGGAAGGAAACAAAAAGTAGAAGATAGTCAAAGACATGCTCCCATGTGTTCTGGCTTTCATTGTCTCTGGGGGAGAGAAATAAATCTCTTCCTCACCCCTTCTTGGAAGTCCCAGGGAAAGTAAGCATAGGAAAAGTCCCTAAAGAAAGAGGTTCTCCTTAGTTCTTTTTCTTGCCCATTCAGTGGGACATTCCTTGTAAACTACATATTGTTGGATTCTGATTTCTAATTCATTCTGCTTTCTGCTTCCATTTTATGGGTGAGTTCATCCCATTCACATTCACAGTTATGATTATTTCTTTCTCTTATCCCCTTCCCCTCCTATTTCCCTATATATGTATTTCCATATATATATATGTATCCATATATATTCTTCCCTTTTTGAATCAATTCTGATGAGAATGACCTTCAAGCATTCCCTACCACCATTCCCATTTCCCCCACAACTGTAAAAGTTCTTCTTTGTGTACTTCTTTTATGTGAGGTGTTTTCCTTATGCTTCCCCTTTTTCCCCCCTTCTCCCAGTAGTCCCTCTTTTTCACCACTTAAATTTTTTTCATCATTGCAACATAATCTACTCATACCCATGCCCTTTATATATGTAAACTTCTTCTAACTCCCCTAATAATGATAATGTTCTTAGGAGTTACATATATTATCTTTCCATATAGAAATGTAAACAATTTAACTTTATTGAGTCCCTTATGATTTCCCTGTCATGTTTACCTTTATATGGTTCTCTTGAATCTTGTGTTTGAATGTCAGATTTTCTATTTAGCTCTGGTCTTTTCATCAGGAATATTTGAAAGTCTTTTGCATCATTAAATATCCATCCCCCCTCCCCAAGTATTATATTCGTTAGGTTCTTTTATATGGAAGCTGCTAAATCTTGTGTGATCCCAACTATGGCTCCACAATCTTTGAACTGTTTTTTTCTAGCTGCTTCAAATATTTCTCCTTGACTTGGGAGCTCAGGAATTTAGCCATAATATTCCTGGGATTTTTCATTTTAGTACCTATTTCAGGAGGTGGTAATTGGATTCTTTCAATTTGTATTTTAGCCTCTGGTTCTAAGATATTAGGACAGTTTTCCTTTATGATTTCTTGAAATAAGTCTAGCACCCCTCCTTTTTGTCATGGCTTTTAGGTAGTCCAATAATTCTTAAATTATCTTTTCTCTCTCTATTTTCCAACAAGGTAGTTTTCTTCTATTTTCCCCATTTCTTTTGACTTTATTTGATTGTTTCTTAATTTGTCATGGAGTCATTAGCTTTCATCTATACTGTGGTCTATACCCAGGAAGAGCCCCTGTTTCCCTACAGCTATAAGTGCTAGTGCTTCTCTTGGCCTTAGATCAGGTCCCGTGTTCCCTTGTGACTGATCACAAGCCCTACTCTCCATTGTGGAGCTGTGACCCAGAACTACACATGGGCAGTAGAGTTGCCAAAAAGCTCCCAGTCCTGTATCCAGTCTCTTTCTGACAAGTTTTCCCACCTTCCCAGTCTCTGAACTGTTATCTCCCAAGCTGCTGCTGCTGCTGCTGCTGTCACAACCACCTCCAAGGCCACAGCTGGTGCTGCCTCTGCCTGGGCTCCAGGGCAGCCCCCACCCTGTGTCATAGGCCTCCCCTACTGATAGCTCAAGTTGTCTTAGGCTCTCCCTGACCTTTTGTTGGCTCTGCCACTCCAGAGTTCCTGTTTGGAACATGTAGAATTTGAGATATAGGACAATAATTCAACAGCTGATAGCACTAATTGTTTGGAAGTTATTCCTTAGGTTAAGCCAAAATCAACCCCCTGGTAATGGTTCATTACTATATAAAGGGACCTTAGAGATCAGATACTCCTATTTCCTTACCTACTGGAATTAGCCAATTCAGCCTTGTACATATATGAAGACAACTGTCATGTTCCAAATGAATATTTTCTTCTCTGATTCAAACATCCCTACTTCCTTCAACTGTTATTCATGTGATGGTTTCTTATTTCCTCGTAATACTGGTTGCTTCTCTGTGGAGATGTTCCCATTTATCCCTTACAAAATGACACCTCAGTTCTGTAACTGAACATAATACTTCAGATGTGGTTTCAGTGGGTAGATTATAATGTTCTATCATCTTCCTCCTCTGGATAATTTATTGCTACTTACAGCCCAAGATCAACCTTCCTCCACTAAAATCCTCCCCACCATGGTAGTGTGACATGACAAACAGTTCTCTGATCCAGCTTGTTCCTGTACCACAAGGGGAGGCTTTAACAAAGAGAAGACAATGCTGCCCCCAGGACCTGTCTTTGGCTTCCCTTTTGCAGCTTCCTGGTCATCTAAGGGCCAGTGGAGGGAAGTGCTATTGTTTCCTTGTTGCATATCCTTGCTGTTAGGGCAAAGTAAACCTCCTGTGTTAAAGTTCAGTAACTTCCAAGTGCCTCATTTCATTCCAACATAGAACCAGAATTGAGTATCTTGATAATCATCACTTCTCTGATGTTCAAATAGTACAGTCGTGCCCAATTCTTCATGTCCGCATTTGGAGTTTTCTCAGCAAAGATACTTAAGTGGTTTGCCGTTTCTTTCAGTAGTTCATTTTACACATTAGGAAACTGAGGGAAATGGGGTTAAGTAACTTGCCCAGGGTCACACAGCTAGAAAGTGCCTGAGGCTGGATTAGAACTCAGCCTTCTTGACTCCAGACCTATCACTTTATTCACTGTACCACCTAGCTGCCCCAGATTCTGTCATACATCATGTGAGGGATAATTTTCAGTAGTTTCCCCATTCTGAAAAATCAAATCTAGAATGGCTTCAGCATTCACTAGGCCTAAGTTTAGAGGTCATCTGACCTTACAGGAATCTGGGACTTAGAGCAATGGAGACAGTGCCCCCTCAGCACAAGATATGCCAAAGGATAAAACTGCTTTCCTGGCCTTGCTTTGGACACCCATATGTTTCCATGTCCTTTATCTCCAAGATAGATTTCCATACTTAGGTTGTTGGTCGACCTCCCTACCAATGAGAGTGAAGGCCAGTTGGGGGGTTGGGTTTCTGCATTAGAAGATTATATAACCATGGGCTTGCTTCTACCTGGGGCTCTCTCCCTGGCAGATGCCATTTGAGTGACAGGGGAGGAGGGCCCTTTCTCATGAGAAAGCATAAAGACCTTTTCTGATCTCAGATTCAGACCCTGAACTCTTTTATCCCACACAATCATTTAAATTATCCCTCTGAGCTGCATACCATCCATAGATTTGATAAGCCTGCCATGTTTGTCTTTTTTTTTTTTTGCTTTGTGGAGGGCAGTTGGGGTTAAATGACTTGCCCAAGGTCACACAGCTAGTAAGTGTGTTAAGTGTCTGAGGCCAAATTTGAACTCAGGTCCTCCTGACTCCAGGACCAGTGCTCTATTCACTGTGCCACCTAAGTGCCCAAAAAGTATTAGATTCTGCATAACCTTGGAGCAATTAACTAACTTCTCTGTTTCCTCTTCTAAAAAATGACAAGGTTGGAGTAGATGATCATCAAAGTCTGTTTCTACTTCTAAATTCTGTGATGAAAGAACAGAGGCAGAGGAAAGGAGTTGTTGGATAACTTTGGTTATGAAATGAAAGAGAGAAAAGAATGGTAGTTAGAGGTTTTCTCAAGAGGGATATCTAAGGCAAAAGGGTATGCAGAAGAAGGGTATAAATGTATTAATGAGGACCCTAGGGAAATGATAACAGGTAGGATCTTGGACAAGAATAGGGGTTAGCTTTGAAAAGTAAGATAGCTGCTGTCTCCTCTCAGATGGAGAGAAGGAAGACAGAAATATGGTACCTGAGCAACATCATCATATAAAGCAACAAGACTAATTTTTTTAAACAAATTGATGAGAAATAGTTCTTTTTAAAAATACTTTATTTTTTCTCAATTACATGTTAAAATAAATTTTACATTCTTCTTTTTAAGTTTTGAGTTCCAAATTCTGTCCTTCTCTCCTTTACTCTCTTCCCTCTCCCTCCTTAACACAGTAAGCAATTCTTGGGGCAGCTAGGTGGTACAGTGAATAGAGCACTGGCCCTGGAGTCAGGAGGACCTGAGTTCAAATGTGGCCTCAGACAGTAGACACACTTACTAGCTGTGTGACCTGCGCAAGTCACTTAACCCCATTGCCTTGCATTCTGCCTTCAAAAAAAAGACAGTAAGCAATCTGATAGAGATTATACTTGTGCAATCATGTCAAAACATTTCCATATTAGTAATTTTGTAAAAAAAAAAGACTTGAACCAAAAAAATGTAAGTAAATAAAAAAGAAAGAAAGAAAGAGAAAGAAAGAAAGAAAAACAGTATTTTTCAGTCTGTGTTTAGACAATATCAGTTCTTTCTCTGGAGGCAGAGAGCATATTTCATCACCAGACCTTTGGGATTGTCTTGGATCATTATATTGCTGAGAACAGATAAGTCATTTAGAGTTTTCATCATATGGTATTGTTGTTACTGTATACAGTGTTCTCCTGGTTTTGCTCACTTCACTTAGCATCAGTTTATGTAAGTCTTTTCAGGTTTGAGAAATAGTTCTTGAATAATAATTTCCATGTACATTACACTTTAGAACTTACTTAGAGTGAGGTAAAGCCCATTCAGTGAATAGGCCTTTTAAGAAGTGAGCGAAGGGATGGCCTAATTAGGGGAAAAAAAAAAGAAAAAAAAATCACTCTGGGAGGGGAAGACCCTGAGGGTTGCTGTTCCAGAGAGAAACAGTTACCATTGACATTCATTCTAAGTCTGGAGGGTCCAAAATACAGCCATTCAGTGGAGCTTGGGAAGGAAGATTGTGGTCCAATCTATGAGCTTCAGAGTGAACTAGGTTTAAGGTTTTGTGAAAGAAGGAAGGAAGGAAGGAAAGAAGGAAAAAAGGAAAGAATCTAGCCAATAACCCAAGTTAAGTGGGCAACTACTAGCCATCAAATTTTACCTTCCTTTGGAGAGGAAAAGGAGAGGGAGAGGACAAGCTGAGTTACCCAACTAGCTGGGTCCCCTCCATGGTCTCCCATTGCATCCTGAGTCATCTCCGAGTCATCCTGATGAATATTTGGTCACTGGATCCAGATGGCTCTGGAGGGGAAAGTGAGGTTGGTGACATTGCACAGTCCTCCCTCACTCAAATCAAAGTCTACTGCAAGTCATGTCATCATTTCTCTGATGCCATGATCCTCTTCAAAAATGAAAGACAAACACAACAACAACTTTAGAGCTTAAAAAGTATACAACATAAATTATCTTCTTTGAGTCTCACAACAATCTTAGGGATTGTTAGAGGTAGGAAGTAGAAGGATTATCATCCTCATTGTACAGATGAGAAGACTGAAGATCCAAGAGAAGAAGTCATTTGTCTGAAGTCACCTGGCTATTATAGTGAAGATCTAGTACTCAGAGCCAAGGCCAGTGTTACTGCACTACAGCTGCTGCTCTAGACATATTTTTGGAAACTTCCTCAGACGGAGTCCATGAATAAGCCAAATAAGGAAATCATTCTCATTAGGGGAGAGGAAAGGGACAAGCATTTTGTAAACAATATCTCATTTGGGAAAAAACATCAGTTGTTCATGGTTAGGTTGAGTTAATATAAGGAAAATTTTACCTGAATTAATTTACCTATTTAGTGCCATACCGATCAATCTACCAAAAGTTATTTTATAGAGCTAAAAAAAATAGTAACAAAATCCATCTGGAAGAACAAAAGGTCCAGAATATCAAGGAAATTAATGAAAAGAAATGCTAGGTAAGGTGCCCTAGCCATACCAGAATTTAAACTGTATTATAAAGCAGCAGTCATTAAAACCACTTGGTACTGACTGAGGAATAGAGTAGTGGATCAGTGGAATAGCTTAGTATGCAAGACAATATAGTAAATGTCTATAATAATCTACTGTTTGATAAACCCAAATACTCTAACTTCTGGGATAAGAACTCACTATTTGACAAAAACTACTGGGAAAACTGGAAAATAGTATGGCAGAAACTGGGTATAGACCAATATCTTATATCTTATACCAAAATAAATTCTAAATGGGTGCACGATCTAGATAGAAAGACTTATTTTGTAAGCAATCTGGGAGAGCAAGGAATAATTTACCTGTCAGATTTATGGAGAAGGGAATAATTTATGACCAAACAAGAGATAGAGAGCATTATGAAATGCAAAATGGATAATTTCGATTACATTAAATTGAAAAGTTTTTATACAAACACAAAGTCAATGTAACCAAAATTAGGAGGGAGGCAGAAAATTGGGAAAGAATTTTTACAACCAGTATCTCTGATAAAAGCCTCATTTCTAAAATATACAGAGAACTGAGTCAAATCTATAAGAATACAAGTCATTCCCCAATTGATAAATGGTCAAAGGATATGAACAGGCAGTTTTCAGAGGAAGAAATTAAAGATATCTATAAGCATATGAAAAAATGCTCTAAATTACTAATGGTTAGAGAAATGCAAATCAAAACAACTCTGAGGTTCCATATCTCACCGGTCAGATTGGCTAAGATGACAAAACAAGAAAATGATAAATGCTGGAGAGGATGTGGAAAAATTGGAACACTAATGCATTGTTGGTGGAGTTATGAAGTGATCCAACCATTCTGAAGAGCAATTTGGAACTATGTCCAAAGGGCTATAAAAATGTGCATAAGTATTTGGGAGAATCTTGAAAGACTGAGTATGCCTGTAGTAATTTTGTTGGTTTTGTTGGTGTTATTGTTGTTGTTTGTTTTTATTTTTTGGAGGCCATCAGGGTTGAGTGACTTGGGGTCACACAGCTGGTAAGTATTTGAGGCTGGATTTTAACTCAGATCTTCCTAACTCCAGAGCCAGTGCTCTATCTACTGACACCTAGCTGCCACATATACTTGTAGTTATTACCTTGTAGGATTGTTGTGAGATCCAAACGCAAGGATAGATATAAAATAATTTGTAACCTTAAGGTGCTATGCATTTCAGCTGTTATCGTCATTATCATTATTGTTTGCTGCTCAAAACCTTTCCTCACACTATTTCCCCCCAACTTAGAAGGCTTGTTTGCTAAACTGACATTGTTTCTTCACATATTTTGGTTTCTTTCCTTCTGTCAAGGCCAAGTTAACTTCTACCTTCCCCACCTCACAAAGGGCAGAATCGCCAACATGGCAATTTCTTTTTTTTCCCTACTTAATAGTATTTTTTTCCAATTACATATAAAAGTAGTTCTCAACATTCACTTTTATAAGATTTTGAGTTCCAAATTTTTTTCCCTCTTTCCCTCCCCTCCTCCCTCCTCAATATGGCAAGCAATCTGATATAGACTATACATGTACATTCATATTAAACATATTTCCACTTCAGTCACGTTGTGAAAGAAGAATCAGAACAAAAGGGGAAAAAACATGAAAGATAAAAAAGAGAAAGTAGTATGCTTTAATCTGCATTCAGACTCCATAGTTCTTCTGGTTGTAGATAATATTTTCTATCATGAGTCTTTTGGAATTGTCTTAGATCATTTTATTGCTGACAAGAGCTAAGTCTATCAAAATTGGTCATTTCACAATGTTGCTGTTACTGTGTACAGTGTTCTCCTGGTTCTACTCACTTCACTCAGCATCAGTTCAACATCGCAACTTCTTGAGGCCTTTCTTGACTTCTCTAGGCCATTGAAGGACCCTCCCCAGACTCCTCTAGCATCAAGCCTCATTACTTTCTGTCAGGATGATTACTCCTAGTACCTTAACAATTCTCTACAGCTAGTACCAGACTCATGGAATCTCAGAAATGGAAGGTCTTCTTCATTAACCCATACCTGAGCAGAAATCCTCTTTACCATCCAATAGACATTATCAGTCAGTATTCAATAAAACCTTAAGATTTAACTCTGGAGGGCCTTTTAGTAACCATTCAGTTCACAGGTTCTCAGAAAGTGGTCCAGGGCTCCTGGGTGGTCCACAAGGCCTTTTCAGGGGTCCACAAGGTCAAAACTATTTTCATGATAATGCTGATATGTTTTAATTTCCAATATGGAAAGTATCCATGTGGTCTTGTGAACTTGTTTTTAAAAAATATTTTTATAACTATTTCCATGTAAGTATCTTTGTAATCCTATGTATTTAATTTGATACACTTATTCAAAGAAGGAAATATCATAGATATGACCCATAAAAACAAAATATCCTTAATAATTTTTATGATTTTAAGACCAAAAAGTCTCAGAACCACTGATCTAGTCCAGTCCCCACAATTTATAGTTGAGGAAACTAGTTCTAAAAAAAGGAAGTGACTTGAATAATGTCACCTGGGTAGTGAAGAAAGGACTCATCACTGTCATCATTGGTGGCCGCGGTATCATCATCATCATCACCACTCACAGTCACAAAGTGTTATAAGATTTGCGAAGTACTTTTCATGCATTGTCTCATTGATTCTCTTAAGAAACCTGTAAGGAAGGTGCTGTTGTTATCCTTAGAGATAATGCCTTAAGCAAAGCTAGCAGGTGTCAGAGACAGGATTTGCACCCAGGTATTCTTGATGTGGAGGCCAGGGCTTTATTCTACCCCTAGGTTCCCATTGCAGCTCTAATATTTGTTGACTGTGTAACAGTGGTCAAGCCACTTTCTCTCTCTGTGCCTCAGTAATACAGTTGCTTGATTTCTCTTACAGGAATGTGGTGAGGAAAGCACTATGTAGGTGGTATGGTGGATAGAGGGCTGGACTGGGTGTCAGGAAGACCTGAGTTCAAATGTGACCTCAGACATTTACTAGCTGTGTGATCCTGAGAAAGTCACTTAACCTTTGTCTTCCACGGTTTCCTCATGTGTAAAATGAGATGAATAATGGCACCTATCTCCCAGGGTTGTTGTGAGGAACAAATGAGATGATATTTGTAAAGTGCTTTGCAAAAAATGCATCACCTAGCTATCATATATGGTCTATATGATAACATTTTATGTTTATCGACTGCCAGTGTTGAAAAGGACCTCAGATAACATCTAGTTCCATCCTTACCTGAAGGAGATTCTTCTCTACAACATTCCTGACTAGTAGACATCACTTTAATACTTTTAGTGATAAGGGAATGACTTCCTTTCAGAATAGCCCATTCTACTTTCTTACAATTCCGATGGACTTTTTTTCCTTCATACTGAGCCCTGATCTGCCTCTCTGGACCCTCTACCCAATGCTTTTCACCCTGCTCCCCTAGACCAAGTAAAATATGTCTAATGTCCACCTTTCAAATATTTGAAGACAACAGTCATTGTCTCTAATTCTCTTCTCTAGTTGTTAAAAAAAAACCCCAAAGTGCTGTGTAAATGCTAGCTATTATTATAAGCATGGTACAGAAATGGGAGTTATTTAATGGTTACACAGTCCTAGGAGAGGCTCAGTAAACATTTACTAAATGAATTGAGGAATGAAGTATTGGTTCTCTGTTTGACATTCCATCCCTGTTGTTATTTTTTTTTTATTAGATGCTGGTCGTTTCTTGCTTCTTTTTATCTTCCCTTCCTCTATTTCTTCTTTTTGTCTATTCCAGAGGTTTTAACCCAAGGTCTGTAAATTTATTTTTAAAATATATTTTATACCTATTTCCATGTTACTACTTTTCTTTGTAATCCTATGTATTTAATTTTATCCACTTAAAAACATTATTCTAAGAAGGAGACATCATTTTAATTAGCCCGTCAAATGAGTCCATGACACAACATGGGTTAAGAACCCCTTTCTAAGTATCTTTATCAAAGTCACCTTCCTCATCATCTGCGGTAGCTCCTTCCTTCTTTCTTCCTTGAAACCGATGGCTGCTCATCCTCCTCCAGATAGCCTCTCAACAACACAATAACAGGTTTGGAGTCAGGGGTCCTGACTCACTTAACACCTGTGTTACTTTGGGCTTTAATCCCTGTGAGTTCCAATTTGGGCCTCAGTTTCCTCATATGTGAGAAGTTGGATTAAATTATCTCTTAATTACCTTCAGATCTAAATCCTGTGATCTCATGATCCATAACTTCCCCAACATGGGCACCAGGACATCTTTTACTTTCAGCTATGCCTCTCCCACGGCCTGCCTTTGTATGTAGTCATGTCCATCTGTTTGCCTTCCCCTATGCACATTCTTTCCTCTGGCTTCCAAGAGGTTCTGGCCCCCAATACCTTCCCTTTTACCATTCATTAGAGTACTGCCCACCCACCTTTCAAGACCCATATGAAGTCTATTTGCACAGTTTGCCTTACTTAGCAGAATAGTGGTGAAATTCATACCTAATGCTACAGCCTGTTCACTTCCTGGGGCATTTATATAACTTCCCCATATCAGTCTTCAGTCCACCTATTCCTTCCATGTATTGTTCATTGGGGAAAACTCTCAGCAAAGAACACATTGAAAAATATTTCCTTTCCAGATGGGAAGTCTCCCGGGTGCTCTTTTCTTCCCACTCACTGGGAAAAATTGGAGCAGCATTCTCGAGGACATCCTGCTAGAACTGAGCTAGCTACCCCAGGAATAGCCCTTCTCAGGCACTGGGGTGGCCATGACAGGTGGGAACCAAAGCAGTTCTTTGTGATAGAATGAAGGCAGGGATCTGTTCCTACTGGAGATTTATGTTGGAAGTCAGCATTGGGTTCCATTTACTAAGTCACCTTGTTCTGTAACCATTTCCTTTTTGCTCCTGTTACAGTTAGGAAGATTTTCAGTGAACAGCACAACCTGGAAAGTCAATCCAATTCAATCTAACAAACATTACTTAAGTGCCTAGTGTTTGGAAGATACTTTTTTAGATGGATGTCACATTAAACCCTGATTACAAGAAGCTTACAATCTGCCTATTTTATTTTGAAGGGGAAGGGCAGGACAATTGGGGTTAAATGACTTGCCCAAGGTCACACAGCTAGTAAGTGTTATGTGTCTAGGGCCGACTTTGAACTCAGGTCCTCCTGACTCCAGGGCTGGTGCTCTATTCACTGCAGCACCTAGCTGCCCCAATATGACTATTTTTTAATAGCCAGTAAAAGAAAGTTGTGGGTTGAACTAGATGATGTCAAAGGTTCCTTTTCAGCTCTAATATTCTCATAGCAGTCTACATGGTTTCAGAATTCTAAGGTGCTTTACATAAACCGTCTCACAACAACCCTGGAAGTTAGGTGTTATTATTATCCCCATTTTGTAGAAAAGGAAACTGAGGCCAAAAGCAGTTAAGCAACTTCCTCAGAGTCATATAGCTAGTAAGTATCTGAAGCAGGATTTGAATTCAGATCTTCCTGACAAGTCCAGAACTCTATTTAAATCACCTAGCCATCATATATGTTCTATATGATAACATTTTATGTTTATTGACTGCCAGTGTTGAAAAGGACCTCAGATAACATCTAGTTCCATCCTTACCTGAAGGAGATTCTTCTCTACAACGTTCCTGACTAGTAGACATCACTTTAATACTTTTAGTGATAAGGGAATGACTTCCTTTCAGAGTAGCCCATTCTACTTTCTTACAACTCAATGGACTTTTTTTCCTTCTTACTGAGCCCTGATCTGCCTCTCTGGACCCTCTACCCAATGCTTTTCATCCTGCCCCCCAGACCAAGTAAAACATGTCAATATCCACCTTTTAAATATTTGAAGACAACAGTCATTGTCTCTAATTCTTCTCCAGTTCAGTCATTTCAATAATGTCTGACTCTTTGTGACACCATTTTGGAGTTTTCTTGGCAAAGATTCTGGATTGGTTTGCCATTTCTTTCTTCAGCTCATTTTGCAGATGAGGAAACTGAGGCAAACAGGGTTAAGTGACTTGCCCAGGGTCATATAGTTAGTAAGTATCTGAGGCTGGATTTGAACTCAGGAAGATGAGTTTTCCAAGCCAGTTCTCTTTATACTTTGCCACCTAACTGCCCGTCTCCAGATTCAATATTAAAATACCATCAAATTGTAAACACCCTGTAGGAAGGGATTGTCTTTTGTCTCTTTATTTCTCCAGCACTTTGCATAGTATCTGTCGCATAGTAGGTGCTTGCTTTTATTGTGTTTGTTGATTCTTAATAATCAGTGTTAATTGATTCATCCATTGACTAAACGTCCCTAGTTCCTTAACCAGTCCTTGTAGGCTGGTTTCTCTGATATTTTCTGGCTTATTGGTGACCTTCTCCATGATGCTGCCTACCGCTGTATTCAGTAACCCAGATGTGGTTACTGAAATGACTAAGGCAGAAGGCAGCAAGACTTCTATCATCTTTATTGTGGGTGCTATGCTTGTGTTAATGCAGCCTAAGAGGGAATTAGCCTTTTTAGTTGCCATATCATACTGTTCCACTAAAACCCCTTGTTTTTTTTTCCCCACAGGGCTGACACTCTGTGTCCTCTATTAGAGGTTCCTTCCAGTTCTGACATTCTGTGTTGTGTGCTCCAATGTTCTCCATTCTAAGGGCATATCCAGCCCTGTCCTTTCTTGTTTCCTTCCTCTGCTGCCATTTTTCAGAGGCTGTGAGAACACAACTCCTAACTTTTAACTTTACTTTTCTCTTTGTGTAATCATCCTGATAGTAAGGGCACCAGATTTAGAAACAGAAGATCTGGTTTCAAGTCCTGACTCTGACTCTTACAAGCTATGTGGTCACTGGGAAATCACTTCTACCTAAGGCTTAGTTTCCTCATCTGTAAAATGGGAATAATTCTTTCATTGTCTGCTTCACAGGGTTTACTGTGAGGAAGGTAAAATGTAAGTTATTATTCAAGGCTAAAAGAGAGAAAAGTAAGAAAGGAGGTGGAACAAAGAAATTAGTATTCTTTGGTGTTACTATGAAATGTCCTGGCCAGATGAATGGTTTTGAGTTGGCAGATTATTCTGTGACAGACTAAGAGGAGACCAAGTTGTATGTAATTGTAATAATTGATCTTGGTCTAGGAGAACAGTCAGTCATCCAACTAACATTTATTAAACAGCTACAACATACTAGGCACTGTTCTAAGGGTTGGAATTAAAAAACAGTCCCTGCTCTCAAAAATCTCACAATGTAATGGGAGAGACAATATGAAATCAACTCTGCACAAATTATATATGTGTATATGTATATATGTATATGTATATATACACACGCAGGATAACTATGGGTAGTCTTAGAAAGCGCTAAACAGAGGTGGGGAACCTGTGATCTCAAGGTCACATGTGACCTCCTAGGTCTTCAAGTTTAACCCTTTGACTAAATCCAAACTTCATAGAAGAAATCCCCTTAAAGAAAGGATTTTTTCTATAAAACTTGGACTCAGTCAAAAGGTTTCACCCAAGGACCTAGAAGACCACACTAAGATGAAAGAACTCTTCTTGCAGTAGGTGAGACCTAAAGGAATCCAAGACAGCTAAGAGGCAGAGAAGGGGAGAGAGAGTATTCCAGACATGGAGGATGGTCATTGAAAATGTTTAGAGTTGGGAGATGGAGCATTATGTACAAGGAAGAATAAGGAGTCCAGTGTCATTGAATCAAAGAGTATGTGGAGGCGAGTGAATTGTAATAAGTCTGGAATGTGAGAGATGTTACAAAAGTAAAAACGACAAGGCTTGACAACTGATTGAATATATGAGGTTAAAGAGAGTGAGAGGCTGAGAACCTGAGAGGCTCAGATTGTGAGCCCGGGTAACTGGGGGGATGGTGTTACTCTTGACAATAATATGCAAATCAGTAAGAGAAAATTTCGGTAGGCAGGGGAAGAAGACATTGAGTTCAACTTGGGGCATGGCAAGCTTATGATGTCTAAGGGACATCCAGTTTAAGATGTCTAATAGGCAGTTGGAGAAACAAGACTGAATTTTAGGAGAGAAATTAGGGCTGGACAAGTGAATATTTTCTCTCTCATTAGAGAGATGGGGGACTCTAGGCAGAGAATTTTGCCTGTGTTTTCAGATGTGGGCACAGTATTGGTTGGTTTTGTCTAACCATGTTTCTTTAATTATGAAATTGAGCTCACTGCTGAGGTATTTGTGGATATCTGGAAATGATGGTTATAAAAACAAGAAAAATCAATGAATTTATTTTAAAATATGTAAGTAAATCATATAATCTAAAATTCTAAGCTCCAGGCTTCTGGGTTACCTCTCATCTGTTCCTCTTTGTGAGAGGCTGTTATCTGAGCACCATTTTATTTCTTTAGCCTACGAAATCTTGTATAAAGAACTTCTCCTTGGCAGCTCTCTCATTTTAGTGATTTGGACAAAGGAAGACATTGGCCTAAAGCTGGTTCTATGGTAAACCAGATACTCAACATCAGAATCAAGTAATCATATTGTTGAAAGGAACTTTATAATAATCATATTGTTGAGAAGCCATTCAATCCAACCCATACCATACCAAGAATACCACTTACAATATTTCCAGCCATTCAACATCTATGAAAATAAAGCTTTCTAGAGAAGGGGTACCCATTTCCTTCTAAGGCTGCCCATTTTGTATTTAGACAGCTTTCTTTGGAAGCTTTTCCTTATTTCAAGCCTAAATCTTTTTCTCTGTGGTTTCCATCCCTTACTGCTAGTTCTAATCTCTAGGGCCAAGCAGAATAAGACTCGTCCTTCTTCCATATACTGTCTCTTTAAGTAATTGAAGACAGCTGTGTTATTAACCATAAGTCCTCTCTTGACTAAGATAAAACATCTCCAGTTGATTCTCATGTGGCATAAACTCGACCCTTCTCAATCCGGGTTGCCCTCTTCTAAGCAGATTTCAGTTTTCTAATGTCCTTTCTGACATGTGAGACCCAGAACTGAACACAGGATTCCACCTGTGATTTGACCAGAGCAGCAAATAACAGTGGAGCTATCAACACTATCCATATATTAATGTAGCCTAAGATAGCATTGGGCAGCTAGGTGGCGCTGTGGATAGAATCGGGACCTGGAAGTCAAGAAGACCTAACTTAAAATCTGGCCTCATACACTTACTAACGGTGTGATGCTGGGCAAGTCACTGTTTGCCTCAGTTTCCTCATCTGTAAAATGAGCTGGAGAAGGAAATAGCAAACCAGTATCTTTGCCAGGAAAGCTTCAAATGGGGTCATGAAGAGTTTGACAGGACTGAACAAGATAACGTTATCATGGTGTTTACTTACTTTGAGTTTGTAGTCCACTGAATCTCCCAAATTCTTTTTAGATGATCTGTTATCAAACCACACCTCACTCATCGTGTACTTGTGAAATTGGCTCATTGAATTCAAGTTTGAGACTTTATATTTGTCCCTATTAAATTTCATCTTGTAGTTAGTATTTGGCCGCATATTTTTTTAACCTGTTGAGATATTTTTGAATCATGAGTCTGTCATCTAGTGTGTTAGCTGTCTCTCTGTTATCTGCAAATTTTATAAACCTCCCATTTAAGTCTTTTTTCAAATTTATGGATTAAAATGTTAACTCAGGACCAAGTATAGATTTCTGGGACACTCCACCAGAGACTGTCTTCCAAGCTGACATTCAGTCATTAATGATTTTTGGATCCAATTTTTTTTCTTTTTTTCTTTTTGGACGGGGGGAAGGTAGGGCAAATAGGGTTAAGTGACTTGCCCAAGGTCACATGACTAGTTTTTTTGTGTGTGTTAAGTGTCTGAGGCCAAATTTGAACTCAGATCCTCCTGACTCCAGGGCCAGTGCTCTATTCACTGTGCTACCTAGCTGCCCCTTTGGATCCAATTATTATTTTTTTTTAAAGCAATCGGGGTTAAGTAACTTGCTCAAGGTTACACGGCCAGTTATTTCTGGGTGTGGTGCTGAGTATCTGAGCCCGGATTTGATCCAGGTCATCCCGACACTGGAGCCAGTGCTCTTACTTGCTGAGCCACCTAGCCGCCCCTAAGCAATTGGGGTTAAGTAACTTGCTCAAGGTTACACGGCCAGGTGTTCCTGGGTGGGTGCTAAGTGTCTGAGCCCAGGATTCGATCTCCAGGTCTTCTCAACACTGGAGCCAGTGCTCTTACTTGCTGTGCTACCTGGCCACCCCTGGATCCAATTATTAAACCCATTCACAGTCCCTTTGATTGTCCTATTGCCTAGTCCACATCTTTCTTATCCATAAAAAGTACACGAGAGACTATCAGATTTCTTGCTAAAATCCAGGTTAGCTATCAGTTTTGTTTCCTGACCTATCAGCTTAATTACCATGTCAAAAAAGAAACTGAGGTTTGCCTGGCATGACCCAGCCTTGATAAATTCAGATTTTGTCTACAGCATCTTATTTGTTCCCTGTGATCTTTCAAAGATCACTGACAGTGTTCAGCAATCATGTACATCAATTATTTCAATGCTTTGGAATATAATTTGTCTGTGCCTGGTGACATGAACTAATCAAGGGCAGCTAAATACTGTCTTAATATCTCCATGCCTCTCCCTTTTATACAGTTTTGTTTTGGCTTTCTGATCTAAATATGATTTTCTTTGGTAGAGGGGAAAAAAGCCAAATAAGCCAAATTGAGCAGCTATACCTCCTCTCCCTCTTTTTTTAGTGTCCTTAGCAATCCTTGCTAGTTATATCTCATTATGAATAATGTTTTCTTGGCATTATTCCTGTGTGATTTTATTCTATAATATACATAATTATTCCTTCAAGACTGTGCTACAGTATTCTTTTGTAATCATCCTGTTAGCCTTGCTTACTTTTTCTCTCTTCTTTCTCTCCCTTCCTTCCTTTTTCTCTCTCCTGCCTTCCTTTCCTTTCTTTTTCTCTCTTTCCTTCTTATCTTTACTATTATTTCTTTTTGATTTATTGGTGAATTTGTTTTTGGTATATCAACCAGTTGCCAGAAAACATTCAAATAAAACCCCTACAAAATACATTCTTTGCAAACAGTTAAGCCAAGTTATCTAATAGTGTGATTGTGATTGATAACATATGTATGTTAAAAATCGAATCAATGAGTCACTTTTGTATCCACATTGATCTTTTTAAACAACCCTCTACCCCTTTCCTCTTCATTGGAATTGTTTTCTTTTGGTTATTAACATTTCGTTCTTGAGAGCTTGCCATACCCTCTAGAATTTCAGCCCATGGAATCCTACCTATCCTTTCTCTGAACTTTTTGAAATCTTTAAAAAAAATTTGGGATACCTACCAGATGGCCATCTTTACCTTCTTTCACTATCCACTATTCTAAAATGGAGTGGTCACTTCCCACTAGAGTTTCCATCCTTTCTATCTCATAAGTCTCTTCCTCCCTGTTGGTGAGAATCAGATCCTGAAAAGTAGCTTTCCTATATTGGTACCTCCAGCTTTTAAATAATGAAATTATTATTAAGACAAGACAATAAATTCTCAGGGGCTCTATTTTGTAAATAGTGAGTTCCATCTGGTGTCTGGATAATTTGAAGGTCCCCATTACTAATATGTCATGCTTATAAATGAAGCTTAAGATCTGTCTCCTGAAGTCCTTATTTATTTCTTCTCTGTCCACATGACCTGTACTGCACTCTGTTGACAATACTCTTGCTGTTTCTGCTTCTGTTGCACTTTATCTGAGCACTCTCCACTGTGTTTCCCCCATTGGGTTCCTGGATTTCTTCACATAAATATGTTTTCTTAATATACAATGCCCCCCCCACCCTGTAACTATCCTTTCTTCCTTTTGAATGAAGCATCGTTCCAAAACCATATCCTAAGAACAAATAAAAATGTTTTTTCCTGAAATCTTGAAAATCTAATCAAAAGAGATTTAACCTGAAAAAGTAAGTTGCCAACATAACTCTCCCAAGTTTGATAGCATAGAGCAGTAGTTTCCAAAGAGACGGCTATGGCCCGGTTTTTAGTGTCCTTAGCAATCCTTGCTAGTTATATCTCATTCTGAATAATGTTTTCTTGGCATTATTCCTATGTGATTTTATTCTATAATATGCATAATTATTCCTTCTAAAGTATATGTGATTGATGGAATGATGAGAAGATGAGTCATACCCTCCCCTCCACATGAGAACCGATAATATGGCTTATCTCCAGTATATCTTCACATACGATTGCCTCTGTCACTGCAGACATACTCCCCCTCCTCTCCTTTCATTCCATTGTGTAAGTTCTTACTCTTCTCCCTTATGAAATGGGTGTTGACCACTAAGAGCAATAATAACCTAATTTCTGCTTAGACTTTCACAGCAAGAGCTGTGCGGATGCCACTGTGGGAAAACACCTATCACAGACCCTTGGTTCTCTGATCACCTCAAATCTAGGGCAGAATACCTTCAGAGGTTGGGAACTCTGTAGTAGTGATCAGTGGGTAATAGCCCTGCCTCTCCCCTTTTTGTTTTATAAGGAATGGTGATTTCCACAGGATAGCCATTGGTTTGAGATCTTCATTGCAGATCTCATTACATTACCCCAATGCCTGGCACATAGTAAGCATAAAATAAATATTAGTTGAATTGAAGATGGCTTCTGAAAAGAGTGACCTGTGACAATCTAATAACTCACCTTGTCCTCCAAATAAAAGGGATCACTCCTTTTTTCTCATTCAATTTTAAAGACTTTGTGATTATCAAGACTTAGCAATCCTCTTCAGAAAGGTTTCCATCCCATGTATGAAATCATTGACTGAGAGACACCCAGCAACTAAGTTGAATTAAAGATTAAATGTTCCTTAGAAGTTTTGAATTTATATAAATGAATTCAGTTGGTGAACTTATGTCTTTGTTTCCTAGGAATTAGCCAGCTGTGGATGGAGCAAGAAAGAGAAACACAGCCTCGCCCCTAATATTGTGGCCTTTACCAGGAGGTTTAATCAGGTAAGGAAAAGAATGTGATTTCCTGCCTGCCTAGACTTTATTTGCTGGCTCAGATCTGTCCTTATCAGTGACTTCCTTTTGGTATTTGCTGCCTTGTTCTGGTGCTGCTAGAAAAATAGATTGGCGTGATGGGAAATAGATTGCTGGTTTATTAAGAACATAGGAATTAGTGCTGGAAGGAACCTTAAAAAGCCAGCCTAATGTCCTTATTTTCAAAGTGAAGAAACTGAACTCAGGGGTTTACTGACTTCTTAAGGCAATATTGACTTTTCTTCACCTTTACCTGTGAGGAACCTCCATTAATGTCCTGCTCTGATGCCTCCTGATGGCACAGATATGATCCTGGAGGCTGCCTATGAGAATGAAAGTTCTGGCAAGACCTCCCCAGGTGGAAAGTTTTCAAGTGTGGAATAAAGATACACCATTTGACCGGCATCTGAGGACCAGCCTATCTGTTTGGGGAGGCTCATCACAAGAATGTTGGTCCTCTGGAGGCACATTTTATTGTTCATAGCAACTTAGGAAGCTATCTACTGAGGCTTCATTTAATGTTAATAAGGGGATGGATGAAAACAGTGAATCCTTGAACTAAGTCAACTTCTGGGAGGAGACTTTATTGTATAATGGCCCAAACCCGATACTGTGTAAACTTAGCAATGCCCACCCATGCTTCTGTTTTTTTTAGGTCTTTAACCAGCAAAGTGTGGTAGATAGAGAGTGCTGGACATTGAGCCTGGAAAATGTGGGTTCTGGGGGCGGCTAGGTGGCACAGTGAATAGAGCACCAGCCCTGGAGTCAAGAGGTCCTGAGTTCAAATCCGGCCTCAGACACTTAACACCAAAAAACTAGCTGTGTGACTTTGGGGAAGTCACTTAACCCCAATTGCCCTCCAAAAAGCATTAAAAAAATGTGGGTTCAAATCCTGCCTTAGTCTCTTGCTAACTATATGGCCCTGGACAGGCTCTTGGAGCCCTAATTGTTTCATCTGTAAAATGACAGTGACAATGATACTTACTTCCCAGGTGGTGAGGCTCAAATGAATTAATATATGTAAAGTATTTTGAATGTGAATGTTAGATATTGTTATTATTATTGCATTTCTTTCCTTTTTTCACAGTTTATAACCAGGGTGATGACCTTAACCATCAGACATTCTGTATGACCAACCAGCTGAGCTTCTAAGTTCTGGCTTCCCCTAGGGCTCTTAGCCTCTCCAGCTGCTCATTAGCAGTAGGAAATGCCTAACCCTGGAGATCATTCTTGCTCAGTTCCTTCTTTGTTGCTCTCTAGCCTTAAGGATACTGTAGGAGATCCATGATAACCAGTTGATTGTTGTGGGCTGGTACTCCAGAGATTAAAGCTTCTGTCTGTCCTCATTGTGATGAAGAGAGAAGGGCTAGGTTAGTTTCAGATGACTACAGTTAGACTCCTTATCAAAAGAAATCCACCTCGAGTGTCTCAGATGTCCTTTGACCCTCTTTGACATGCCTTTTCTTCCCTATCAACCAAGTTTGGCTTTAAAAGCAACAAACAAACAGATGTGCAAGATTGCTGCAAATTCTAAGGGGATTTGCATTATTTTTAAGAAAGATATTTGACTTAATGCCAAACCATTCATCACCTCTGGCCAGCTGCACAGCTCCGTATAGGAAGAGCAGTCACAGAGTGTGTTGCAGTCAGCATTGCACCAAATGCCAGCTTTGTTTGGTAAAGTCAGTGAGAGTTTCTTATTTTTTGAACACAAGCACAGGGTTACCATCAGTATTCATTCTATAAGTAAGCATAGATGGCATATTAGGATATGGAATCCTTGATACCTGAGAAGGGAATGGGGCCAGTAAGAAGCCAGTTATTAGGCTCCAATCAACAGGGAGAGAGTAACTGTGGTTCAAGTGTGATCTAATTGGGCCCAATCTAGGCTTTTGTCTTCATTATTCAATAAGTAATTTTCAGAACTTTGGGCAAGATTCAATGTGATATTTAAAATGCTGGGTATAGCCAATATCCAATAAATATGTGGTCAAAGGAGAATAGCAAATTATTTTAATCAGATGGAAGAAAACTCCAAATTACTAATCATAGGAGAAATGCAAATCCAGATTACTCTTGAGTTTTCACCTTACGCCCAGCAAATTAGCAAAGATGACCAAAGATGGGAGTAGTCAATGGGGAAAGCTTGTGGAAAGGCAAAAACAGTAATGCATTGATTGTGGAGCTGTGAATTGATCCAGCTGTCCTGGAAAAAAAAATTTAAATTATGCAAAGAAAGTGATTTAAATGTCTATACCTGTTGACCCAGAGATCTTAGTACTCAGTATATAAAATAAGGAAATAAGACAAGCTTTGTATATTTATATGTAGCACTTTTTTGAATAGCAAAGAATTGGAAACAAAATAGATGCCCATTGGCCAGGGAATGGCTAAACAAAGTGTGATATAATATTATAATGGAATATTAATCTTCATATAAAACAATGAATGTAGAAAAATATGGGAAAACTTATGTGAACTGGTGTAAAGCAATCTGAACCAAGAAAACAATATTAAGTTTTTACAACAATAGGGCCAGAAGCAGACACCGGTAGCCTTTGAGGTTCTGTATCTGGCAGCAACAGGAGCAGAGGGCTCCTCTAAGAAATCCCCAACGTGGTCAGAAGCCCACAACAAGGACTTTGGAGCCACTAGAAATGGGATCAAAGAATGCTGAAGCAGCAGTGCTCAAACCAGAATACCTCTGGCACAAATCTTTGGCACCTTGTCCTTTTATATTGTAGAGGGTCCTGAAGCTCAAGTGATCTGAAACTCAAAGATCCAGGGGGGAGCACTGGTAACTCAGGTGGACACCAAGCAGGGCCACAGCCAACCACCTCACCCTAAAATGCCACAGGGGCAAAGGTTGGCCCAGGCCCAAAACCCAAATTCGCAGGCTAACACTAGAGGAATTAACAAGAGTAAGATAAATACACTGTAATGTATTATAATAGATCCAGAGACACCTCCTCAATTCAACCTATAAGGAAATCTATTTTAAAAAAGAGAAAATATAGAGAATATAAGGGGGGAAAGTAGCTCTATAACAACTGTAAGTAGTGAATCAAAGGAAAATACTACAGGTGGAGCAGGAGCACTAATGATTTTATTGGTAGAGATGACATAAAGAAAAGACATTGCCACATTTTCTGACCCATAACCTGAGGACCATAAGACCTTTCCATCTCACCTATGCTGAAACCTTCCATGTATATTGTCTCCCCATTAGAATGTGAGCTCTTTGAAAGTAAAGACTATCTTACTTTTCTCTTTCTATGTCTAGAGCCTTGCACATAGGAGGTGCTTAAAAATGTCTTATTCATTCATTCATTCATAATAAATACTTTACTTATTCTTAGTTGTTCCTACTTTGGTCATCACACCCAGTGGAGAGGGGCCAACTTTTTAAACATAAAACTTATGTATTACTGTCCCGTGTAAGTCTAGTCCCCCAGCTGGGTACTTGTACCCACTCAGATTGGGCATCCCCAGATGATGATTTACTATTCCTCTTCAGGGTCCTAGGGGTAACCCTCATGGGCTGTGCTTCCAGTAGTCTCATTCAAAAGCCTTCATTCCCTCACCAGTCAGCCAGACTTTAACTGTCTTTTTCAAGAGGTATTTTACTTAGGTGGTATAGTACAAGCAGTAAATCAGAACATATTCTTCCTCCATGAGGTTCCTGTAGAAAGTTGGTTTTGTCGTTCAGTTTTTCAGTTTTGTCCAACTCTTCATGACCCCATGGACCACAGCACACCAGGCCCTTCATTGTTTGTTGAAGTCTGTGCACATTGTTGTTAATTTTTTCAGTCATGTCTGATTACTCATGACTCCATGAACCATAGCATACTAAGCCCTTCTATTCTCCACTATCTCCTGAAGTCTGCCCAAGCTCGTGTTCATTGTTTCCATGGCAGTATCTGTCCATCTCATCTTCTGCCATCCCTTTCTCCTTTTGCCTTCAATCTTTCCCAGTATTAGGGTCTTTTCCAATGAGTTCCATCTTCTCATTATGTAGCCAAAGTATTTAAGCTTTGGTTTCAGTATTTGACCTTCCCGTGAATAACCTGAATTAATTTCTCTAAGTATTGACTGATTTGATCTCCTTGCTGTACAAGAGACTTTCAAAAGTCTTCTTCAGCACCACAACTCAAAAACATCAATTCTGTGGCACTCAGCTTTTCAGATAGGCCAATTCTCATAGCCATACATTACTGCTGGAAAAACCATATCTTTGACATAAGGACTTTTGTTGGCAAGGTGATGTCTCAGCTTTTTAGTATGCTGTCCAGATTTGCCATAGCTTTCATTCTGAAGTGCAAGTGTCTTTCACTCTCTGCAGTGATCTTTGAGCCCAAGAATATAAAATCTGACAGTTTCCATTTCTCTTCCTCCTCCTTGCCAGGAAGTGATAGGAACACTTGCCAAGATCTTAGGTTTTTTGATAATTAAGCTTCAAGACAGCTTTTATACTCTCCTCTTTCACCCTCATCAAGAGACTTCTTAATTCCTCTTCACTTTTCTGCTTATCAGAATGGCATCATCTGCAATCTGAGATTGTTGATGTTTCCCCCAGAAACCTTAATTCCAGCTTTTGATTCATCCAGCCTAGCATTTCACATGATGTATTCTGCATATGGACTCAAACTTAAAATACAGTGGTTGTGAGGTGTGTGTGTAGAAAACACGTATGACAGAAGAATGCCTCCCAACTCCTTATTCTGGGAGATCTTTCTCCCTTTGTAGAGCCCTCATGAAGTTTCTCTTTAGGGTAACTCTATGATTGGCTCCAAGATCAGTGCCTTTCTAGAGTTCATGCCTGGAATTCTCATTACACAAGGAATCGCATTCCCTGAAGCTTTTTCCTTCCTAACAGAAGGTTGTTACCCTTCTGCATCTGTGACTGTCTATACTCTCTCTTTCTCTGCTTAAGCTGGATGTGTTTTCTGTTTTTGATCCAGTCTCTCCAATAATATGATGATAGGGCAGGGGGAATATGACACTCACTTTAGCCTCATTCTTTCTCCTCCCTCTGCTGACCTCTGAAACAGTTGTCAGGAATCCTCCGCCATTTGACTAATTTGCTGCTGGACAGAATCAACTGCTGAAATTTTCCCCCTATTAAAGTTCTCAGGGGACAGGTTAGCTTGCTTGGTTATCCAATCATACCATTCCCTTCTTGATTTAATTTAAAGAGGAGTTTACACCTCATAAAGAGATGCAGGGTGCAAGCCATATTGTTCACACATTTAAAACTTCATCAAGAACTTACACTGATTACATTAGCTAATCTGAGGAGAAATCACATTTCTCCGCCTTTACCTCACTTGTACTTCAGTGACAGCTGAGTCTGAACCTCATCTTCAGTCATAGTAACAACAACTCACATTTGAATAACTGTTTTGTGGTTATAATATGTTTCACACAATATTATTTTACTTTGGCCTCACATTAATACTATGAGATAGGCAGGGCAAATAATACCATTTCCATCTTATAGAGGGGTAAACTAAGGATAAGGAAGGTTGGACAGTTGTCCAGGGTCACACATTTAATAAATGGAGGAGCTAGGTCTTAAACCTAGTTTCTCAGAATGTAGGGCTAGTCGTTTTTCTACTGTTCCTTGCTGCTAGCTGGCTTTCATTGTGCCCTCAGAGTTGGGGTATAGACTGACACATTTTTCAAACTGTATTTAAAGTTTCTTGGGATGATTTGAATGGTGAAAATCAAGGATCATAAACTCTCAGAGGTGTAAGGGACTTTGCAGGAACCATTGGCCCAGTCATCAGGATGGGAAAGTTTGTGGTAGTTCAGGTTAGGCTAGGAACTGATTGAGTCATGCCCCCCCCCCCAATGAGCCTTTGTTTCCCTATTTGTAAGACGGAGATAGCGGCATTTGTACAAACTTCTTCATAGGGTTCTTCTTTTGAACCCTAAAGCCATTATAGAAATGTAAGCTCTTTCTTGTAAGTCACTTTCTTCCTCCGGCTTTTGGTTTTTTCCCCATGTTAAATGAGTAAGTAGGAGTAGATGGCCAAATAATTATAGTACTGAAAGGACCTCAGAGGATGTCTAGTCCAGCTCATACTGGTTTAGAAATTCCCTCTTCAATGAATATCTAATATACTGAAAGAAGACTTCAGTGACAGGCAACTCACTAACTACTGAGACAGCCCATTCCATTTTTAGAGAGCTGTCCTCACTAGAAAGACCTACAAAGTCTCTTTCAGCTCCAGCTGAATTCTAAATTCTAAATTCTAAAATTCAGCCTAGCTCTAGCTTTCTGTGTTTTAGCAATCTATGAATGAACGTATGAATGAATGAAAAAGAAATTATTAAGCAGTTACTGCATAACAAGGTCCTGTGCGAGGTGTGGTAGGTAGTCATAAAAGTGAAACAATCTCTACCTTTAAGGAGCCTGTTCTTTGTAATCTAGTAGGCGGAATACCACACATAGGGGAAAGTGAAGGCCAGGGAAGGGAGTTTTGATCTGGGCAATCATAGGCAATAGACATTTAGTGTTAGGTCAGAGCATTGTCACATTTTTTTTTTCACAATAGCAATGGTAGCATTGAGGTTTGTGGTGGAATGGCAGCTAGAAGGATGCCTATAATGAGGAAGCCCTGCTTCCTTCAGGGATGAATAGATGGACTGTGAAGTGTGGTCTCTTGTCTACTAGATAGAATGGGCTAAGTGAGTTTTTACCCATTCACTCTTACCAATCAGGATAGTTAGTGCCAAAGCTGAGTGGATTAACCACTCCAGCTGGGGGCTGAGGGGATTGGCTTCTTGAGATCTGGGTCTAGAGGGTTACTCTTCTTGGTAAGAAGAAGAGGGAGTAGTAGGTGCCATATAAATACTTTTTTCCTTCCCCTTCCCCCAGTAGCTTGGGTTAAGTTTTTATTTATTCCTCCACTAACAGCTGAGCCCTAGAGCAATTTATCAGAGCTAAATTAATTAACTTCCCTCCCCACCCTACTCCCCTCAGTTTCAAAAATCTCTTATCACTATAAAAGTCTATTCTGTGTTCTAACATGGTATGATTTTTATGTACTGGGGTTCAGTGGGTGGTTCCTGTTTGTGTCTCTTTTCTAGCCTGGATTTGTAGTGAATGAGACAGTGGGAGATAAATTTGGAAAAGTAGGTTACAGCAAGATTGTAGAGGGCTTAAAATGCTTGGCTAAGAAAATTATATTTTATTCTTTTTTTTTTTTTAAGCAATCAGGGTTAAGTAACTTGCTCAAGGTTACACGGCCAGTTATTTCTGGGTGTGGTGCTGTCTGAGCCCGGGATTCGATCTCCAGGTCATCCCAACACTGGAGCTGGTGCTCTTACTTGCTGAGCCATATGTTTTATTCTTTAGGCAGTGGGGAGCCTCTGAGGATTTCTGAGCAGGAGAGTGATGTGATCAGAGTGGTGAGTTAGGAAGATTATTACTGTGACAGCACGTGGGGATTAGATTGGAGGTGGGAGAGATTAGAGGAATAGTCTCTGTCTTAAAATATTTACTGGTTGTCATACAGAAGACATATTCGGCCTGTTCTGTTAGGCCTTAGAGGGCAGAACCAGGACTGAACCTATGTGAGGAAGTTACAAAGAAACCTTTTAAGCTTATTATAGAGAAAACCTGTAGAGAAAAGAACAGGATTTGGATTCAATAAGCCTTTCTTTTTGAACTATACCTCTGCTTCTGAATAGCTTTGGGATCATGAATATGTGAGTTAGCCTACCTGGTTTCCTCATCTGTAGAATGAGAGCTGGTCTATATAATCTCTAGGGTCCCTTCCAATTTTAACACTCTATTTTCTTTCTTTTTTTTAAAATTTTTTAAATTTTTTTATTTTAAGCAATCGGGGTTAAGTAACTTGCTCAAGGTTACACGGCCAGTTACTTCTGGGTGTGGTGCTGAGTGTCTGAGCCCGGGATTTGATCTCCAGGTCGTCCCAACACTGGAGCCGGTGCTCTTACTCGCTGAGCCACCTGGCCGCCCCTAAGCAATTGGGGTTAAGTAACTTGCTCAAGGTTACACGGCCAGGTGTTTCTGGGTGGGTGCTAAGTGTCTGAGCCCGGGATTCGATCTCCAGGTCTTCTCAACACTGGAGCCGGTGCTCTTACTTGCTGTGCTACCTGGCCGCCCCTCTATTTTCTTTCTTAAAAATAAACTTTTATTTCTATCTTTGGTTTTTCCACTATTTAGATATTATTCCAACCCTTCCCTCACATTCTATTTTCTAAGAATCCTTCCATTTCTAAAATTCTCTGCTCTAACATTTTCTGTTCTAAGGTTCATTCTAAATGGAACAATCTAGATTCTAAGGTCCTCTTCAGCTCTCATATTCTGCATTCTAGTATCTGTTCCAACTCTAGCATTCTACATTCTTTTGTATCTTTTAGCCCTAACATACAGTGAAAATATATGATCTCAGAGTTGAAAGGGACCAGTGGGGTTAGTAGTTCTAATTCTACCTCCAGCAAGAATTCCTTCTGCAATGAGGGGAACCGAAATGGAGGGTAGGGGGTTTTCAGCCCAGCCATCATAATATCCCTCTGGATATTGATCTGGAGAGTCTTCCGTGATGACCTCCATGCTATGAAGCCTAATAGGGTGTTTTGCTGTTTGTCTTTGACTCTCTAGGTCAGTTTTTGGGTCGTGCGGGAGATTCTGACAGCACAGACTTTAAAAATAAGGGCAGAAATCCTGAGCCATTTCGTGAAGATAGCAAAGGTAAGTTAGCACTTCCTGATCCATTATTGTCATCTCTTCACTCAGACTCAAGGGAGTTTGGGTTCAGTTTGCACTGGTTTTTGCTTTGATGAATGGCTTTCATTTTGATGAATGCTGTGGCTAGTCACTTTGAGTTTCACCTCTAGAAGTGTCAACTGTGCCCTGCAGTCCTTCATGACTGAGCCTCAGATTGCATGGCTAAGAGTCTGTTGTTACCACACAGATCCATGAAAAACAGACCCTGCTCCAGTAGTTCATGTACAAAGGAATCCTGTCATTCATTCACAAGGACTGTCTATGTTCAGCATGATCTATTGATTGGTTCCCTAATAATCTTATAATATTACTTTTACATCTGGTGTTTTTTTTCCTCTTCCTTTGCCTCTCTTCTAAACTCAAGAAATATTCATTAATGACCATGGGATAAAGTAGAAAGAGTAGGATTTTGAGCTTAAGAGAACTGAGCTGAATTCTGGCCCTGTCACTTACAAGCTGTGTGACTCCAGGCAAGGCACTTTATCTCTCTGAGGTCTTAATTGTCTTCTTTGCAAAATGTCTGTACTAATATTTGCATTGCCTCATAAGGCTGTTGTGAGAGAAGTCTTCTGTAACGATAGTAATGATGATGATGATGATAATTAATAATGACAACCAAAGTCCAACCCATAATCCATTGTGGGGGGAAAGTTAACAGTGAACTGCACAGTAGAGGAATGCCAACCAAAATTCTTACTCAGAAGAGATTTAATGTACTCTGAGAACATAATAATAGTTATGAGAGTGGTGCTTATTCATGTTCTGGTAATAAGCTATCAAGATGTACTAGAAAAAAACAGGAAATAATGTGACAATAATCTATCTGTGGCATATAGTGCAGGGTGGATGGTACGGTCCACTACAGTAGACAAACCACAAGTACATATGAACTGGACCGATTATATGAATGCTTTTGTTGTGCACCAGGCCTGTTTTCCTACCAAAATTGGATACGGATCCTACCAGTTATAGGCAAGGGCTTCATACTGATTTTTGCCTATAGAATCCTCAATGTCAAGCTATACAATAATGTATTACTGACCAAAGCAGGGCAATTATAAGGAAAACTCTATTCCCAATCCTATATTAGATGAAATAAGAAATGATATTGAGAAGCTGCTATAGTCTGGGAAAGAAAAAGCTGAAGAGCTTGAGGTGACTGAAAATATTCACTTAATGTAAATTGTAGAAATTATACTTAATAATGAAAGAAATTATAAAAAATAAACAATGCCAATGTCTTAAATGATTTTTGACAATGAGATGGACAGATTGACTGCAATTTTGAAAAGCCATTTTTTAGTATACTAGCATGACGTTAGTTAGCAGACCAACTATGCCAAAACAGAGCATTTCACAAAATTGGAATTTGCTCTAACTCTCATGAATTAATTCATTCTTTTACAATATTTGAAGGAGAGTATAAAAACATTTCAGCACCTGCGTACAAGAGCATATGTAAAAGTTCTTTCTATAGCAAAAGTTACAGGAGGACAGGTAGAATTGTCAGTGAATACTCCATAGGAATGACAGGCATCCTTTACTATGGCAGAAGCAACTTTAGAGACCTACTAAAGATCTACAGAAAGTCATTTGAACATGATATCAATATCTAGCTGGTACACACAGAAATTTGAAAGACGTATCTATCACTCAACTAAAGGTAACACAAATGTAACTCGTGGAATAGAATCCAGAAAACAAAAATATATCAGCAGTTCTAGATTCCTTTAGTCAGAGATTAAGGCAATACAAGGAGTCAAAATTGTGCAAAACACAGAATGTATGGTAGCAGGGAGTCCATCACATTGGAAGAGCCAGTTGGATCAAATGAGAAAGAGACAGCTTGAATACAATTAATGTAATGAACTAGGGAACACTTTCAGCAATGCAGATAATTGAAAGAAATTCTGACTTTTCTGCAACTGTGAAGTGTTGGAACTGGATTAAGTGAATTATTATTGACTTAACATATCACAGAGGTGCATGCATTGCTAGGAAAACAATGTACCATCTTCCTTTATGAAGCAGACCTGTCTCATCATTTTTACCTCTCAAGAGGCACAGCATCTATTACCAAATGATGAGAACACTAGTGACCTATTCTAATATGAGCCAACCTAGTGTTTATGTCTTTTATACAAGGCATTCACTACTTGTATCACTTTTTAAAAATCCATAAACACTCAGAAAAAATCGATATATTGGCTAAGAAAAAAAATACATGTCCCAAAAGTTCCTAGAGGTATAAGGAGAAATTTAATGTTAATTCAGCAATTATTGAACAAGCCCCATGAAAGCATCATGACATTCTGTTTTTATTGACTATCATAAAACCTTTAACTCCATTTCATAAAATGTAAACTTTTTTTAAAAGTTTATTTTAAATAGGTTTTAATTATTCCTTTTCTTTTTAATATCATCTAGATGTACTTATAACAAATGATTTTTATAAAAGGAAGAAGAGGAAAAAAATAAGCAAAGCAAATCAACAAATGTAAAAAAAGATCTGATATTAAATGCTGTGTTCTATAGCTGTGGCCTCTAATCTCTGCAAAGGTATGAGGGATCTCATATCTCTTCTTTGGATTTAATCTCGTTCCTTATAATTTTATATCATTCAGTGTTGACATCTAAAGAATTGTTGTTCTTTTTCTTTATATTAACATAGTCTTATATAATTGTTTTCCTGGCTCTGCTTACTTCACTTTGCATCTGTAGCTCAGTGATATTACATTACTTTCTTGTGTCATCATTTGTTCCTCTAACCAATAGACCCAAATCTAGTAAAAATGCTAGAGTATCTATCTCCACATGGAAAACTTCCTTATTTAAAAGATTCTGCCAATAAAATAACATCAAGAACAATTGATATAAAATGTGTTATTTCTCAGAGAGACAGTATCAGAGAGATGCATGGTGGTTCTGCGTAACCTTAAACCAATTATCATCTTTCCAAAAACACTAAGTGTGACTTCCAAGTTAGAAATGGAGTTGAATCAAACATTTTATGAGTCATTTTATTTATATGGATGAAATTGAGTTAGGTAGGTCCAGAAAAGAACACTTGAAACATGTTCATCTTATATAATCTTTCTCTAATGATATAAAAATATCATTTGGACCTAACAAGTATGTAATTCTGAATGTAAGCCAAGGAAAGATGAACAGTGAGGGCTTTGGGCTTCTAGAAAAGTCAAATTGAACCAATGGATCAAGACAATATATAAAAATATCTGCAGCTCCTCTAGATAAGAAACATCCAGCATAAAGGTAACCTGGAAAAAGCCATGGGTATATGTTAAGAAACTCCCTGGCATCTTGAAATCAAATCTCAAGAGGAAAACCACTTGTTTAAAGCAATTAACATTTATTAAGTACTGACGAAGTGATAGGGGTTGTGCTAAGGGCAAAACTACAACCCAGTGAGCTGACATTTTAGTAGAGGAGGCAACGTGCAAACAACTATACACATATGATATTTATACAGGGTAAATGAGAGGGAAGATGCTAATAATTATGGGGATCAAGAAGGGCCTTTAGCAAAAGGTGAGATTTGAGTTGAGTTTTGAAGTCAGGAAAGTCAGGAGGCAAAGTTGAGAAAGGAAAGACTTCCAGGCATGAAGTTAATGAAAAGGCATGGAGTTGGGAAATGGAATATTGTCTGGCAGAAAGAGTGAAAAGCCCAGTATCACTGTGTCATAAAATATGTGAGATGGCGGGTAAAGTTTAAGAAGACTGGAAAGATAGGCAGGGGCCAAGTTGTGAATGGCTTTAAAGCCAAAGAGAAAATTTTATATTTATTTGATTCTGAGGGTGGTAGTGAGTCACTAGATTTTATTGAGGGGGCAGGGGAATGTCATGGTTAGACTTTTACTACAGGAAAATTACTTTGACTGTTGAATGGAAGAGGGACTAGAATGAGAAGAGACTTGAGATGAGGAAACCAGCCAGAAAAGGAAAGTTAAGGAGAGAAGAAAGAAAAAGATAATGAGTTTGGTTTTAGATATATTGAGTTGAAGATATCTACAAAATATGTAGCTTGAATTCTCTAAGAAGCAGTTGGTTATATAACATTGGAGGTCAGAAAGAAGGTTAGGGTTAGATAAATAGATCTGAGAATCATTTATGTAACAATGATAATTGAAACCCATGGGAACTGAGGAGATCACCAAGTAAGATTGAATAGAGGGGGAAGAGAAGAGGGCCAAGAACACAATAGAATGGATTACAAAGGAAACCAATTATGTTGAGATACAATCATCAAAATATATTTTTTAAAAGTTCTGGGACTGGGGAGGAGTCAAGATGGCGGAGTAGAAGCAGGACCTCTGCTGGGCTCCAGTTTCCACCTTCCCCAATCCATGTAAAAAGGGGACTCTAAACAAACTCTGGAGCTGCAGAACGCACAAAATGACACAGAGAAGCTAACCTCCCGCTGAGGACAGCCCAGCAGGCTGGCAGGAATTGGCCAGCGCAGTGCTGTGGGGGCCAAGCCCAGCCCTGGGCCAAGGCTTTAGCCCCAGGGTGGGCCTGACCAGCCGGACTCCAGATCAGAAGCAGCTGTGGCCATTTCCAGATTTATCAACACATAGATGTGAAGGACAAAGTGAGAGGTCAGTGCAGTCTGGACTTTGGGACCCAGTAAGTAGGAGTGCGTGGCTTTTGACCCTGGGGAGAGAAGCCGCTGAGACACTGGCACAGCCAACCAGCATGCGCCACGTGGCAACTTCAGCTCCTGGCCTGCAGAGTGTAGGGGGACCAACCACCAGTCTGAGGGGTAATCGCTCTTGCTTTAACCTTCTTGGATCTGGTTTGCAGTCTAGGGTGGAGGTACTGGGGTAGGTATCCAGTTTGCCAGAGCAAGTGGAGACCTCAGAGAGGACACCCATCTAATACCTCTGGCAGCTGAGAAAACCCCAGCATTTGGGAAGAAAGCTCCCCTGTCTGGTGGCAGAGTCCTACTGTGGCAAAAAGCCCAGGGGTCAAGTGACTGTGGGGCGACATGACCAGGCAAAGGAAACAAAGCAGACAGAAGATTCCAACATTAGACTCCTATTTTGGGGACAAAAAGGAGCAAAGCATGGAACAGGAGGAAGACAGTGAAGTCAGAACTCCTGCACCAAAAACTTCAAAGGAAAATACGAGCTGGTTACAGGCCATAGAGGACCTTAAGAAGCAGATAAGAGAAGTGGAGGAAAAATTGGGAAGAGAAATGAGAACAATGCAAGAAAATTATGAAATGAGAGTCAACAGCCTGACTGAGGAAAATAATACCTTAAAAAACAGACTAACTCAAATGGCAAAAGAGGCTCAACAAGGCAATGAGGAGAAGAATGCCTTAAAAAGCCGAATTTGCCAGATGGAAAAAGAATCTTAAAAGCTCAATGAGGAGAATCATTGCTTCAGAATTAGATTGGAGCAAATGGAAGCTAATGACTTTATGAGAAATCAAGATGCTGTTAAACAGATCCAAACAAATGAAAGAATAGAAGGCAATGTGAAATATCTCATGGGAAAAACCACTGACCTGGAAAATAGATCCAGGAGAGATAATTTAAAAGTTATTGGACTACCTGAAAGCCGTGATCAAAATAAGAACCTAGAAATCATCCTCCAGGAAATTCTCAAAGAAAACTGCCCTGATGTTTTAGAACCAGAGGGCAAAATAGAGGTTGAAAGAATCCACCGATCACCTGCTGAAAAAGATCCCAAAAAGAAAACTCTTAGGAACATTATAACCAGGTTCCAGAATTCCCAGATTAAGGAGAGAATATTACAAGCAGCCAGGAAGAAACAATTTGAATATTGTGGAAACACAATCAGGATAACCCAGGATCTGGCAGCTTCTACGCTGAGGGATCGAAGGGCTTGGAATATGATATTCTGGAGGTTAAAGGAACTGGTATTAAAGTCACCTACCCAGCAAAACTGAGTATCATGTTTCAGGTAAAAATATGGTAATTCAGTGGAATACAGGACTTTCAAGCATTCTTGCTGAAAAAACCAGAGTTGAATAGAAAATTTGACATTCAGATACAAGAAGCAAAAGAAGCATGAGAAGGTAAACAGGAAAAAGAAATCATAAGGAACTTATCAAAGTTGAACTATTAACATTCCTACATGGAAAACCAATAATTATAACTTATGAGACTTTTCTCAGTAGTTGAAGGGAATACAAATATATATATATATATGAGGGTATATGGGCATATGAATGCATATGTGAATGTGTGTATATATGTTTACAGGTATACATAGATAGAGGGAACAGGACCAATTTAACAGGAAGGGATGATACTTAAAAGGTGAAATTAAGAGGTGACAGAGGAATATAATGGGAGGAGATTTGGAGAGACAGAATGGGGTAAACTATCTCATATAGAAGAGGCAAGGGAAAATGGTTACAATGGAGGGGAAGAATAGGAAGGCAAAAAGGAATGGGTCAACCTTATTCCCATTTAATTTGGCTTGAGGAGGGAATGAAATACACACTAAATAGGGTATCTCACCCTCCAGGAGAGTAGGGGGGGAAGGGGATGAGAGGGGGGATGATGGAAGGGAGGGCAGGCTGGGGGGAGGGAAGTTGGAAACACCCACTTTTGAAAAGGGACAGGATCAAAGTAGAGAATAGAACAAGTGGGAGGTGGGATAGGAGGGAGGGAAATAGTCTTTTACAATATATCTACTATGTTATTGTTTTGCATTAGCCACACATGTACAACCTATACTGAACTGCTTATCTTCCCAGTAAGGGTGGGAGACAAGGGAGGAAGGGAATGAATCTGGAATTCAAAGTTTTAAAATCAAATACTCAAATATATATATATATATGTATATACTATTATTAATGCTATTTTACATGTAATTGGGAAATTATACAGGCACTGTGGCATAGAGATCCACTGGAAAAGTCGAAAGAGGTATGGGAGAAAATATGGGAGAGAGCAGATTGGAGGAGGGGATATCCTGTGGGACTGCTATTTTGGGGGGATGGGTAGGGGAAAAACGGGGAGAAAATTTGTAACTCAAAATCTAGTGGAAATTAATGATGTAAATCAGAAGTTAATAAAGCATTTGAAAAAAAAATAAATTAAAAAAAAAAGTTCTGGGATCTCAGGTTAAAACCCCTGATCTAGAAGGTATCCAACCACAATCATGTACAATGTTAATGAAACACAGGGTGCATTACCCTATGTCATCTACAGAAAGATTATCACTTCCTCAATATAAAGGAGGAAGAGTAATGATAGATATTCTCAAAGCACATGACAAAAAGATAAAAATTTACAGAAATACTTTTAGAACAATCAGAATTCTCTTTATAACTAATAAAGCCTGACAATGGTTATTCACGACTGGATCTGTTAGAATTACCCAAAATTCGTTTATCTCTGTATAGAGCTTATGAAAGTGCTAAGATCCAAGAGTGGAATCAACAGGTACTACAATAGTGAAATCTCCATGAATCCAATTTAAAATATGTTAATTAGTTGAATTCTTGTGAATTCAACTTCATTGTTAGGTGAAGCATCTGACAAAGGACTGAATCTGTAGATTCATTTATAGAAATGGAAAGAGGCTATATTATGGCAATTCAGAATCAGGTCATTGCCACTAGAAATTCATAGAGATTATCCTTAAGGGTCTTAAACTTACTGATCAATGAAGATTATGAAGCAAAATGGTGGAAACTGCACCTGTAGGTGACAAAGATTTTGTATTTATTAGATACCTAGAAAGACACAATTAGGTGATTAGAACTTTACATTAGTCACTCCCATTCCTTTATTAAACTAATCTTTATACATTAAGATAACAAATATCCATACTGTAAGTACAAATTCATAAAATATCTTTGAGAATTCAACAAATAAATTGTACTAGAACTAGAGCGTCATTCGAGGCAGAGCCATTGCTTTCAGCTGCCTGAACATAACATTGATTCATACAAACTTAACTGCAATGTTTTAAAATAAATGTCACCTTACTAAATCCTCATTATCTCCCAACTTCATGTAGTGAAAACCTTTCAAAATAGAGAGCTCTAGTAGAAAAAATCAAAACCATATGGGAGGAAGATGAAGTATGTGTAATTCTTAGCCTCCAATTTACTAGTAAAGTTGTCACAAAGATGTTTTCAGTGGGTCTATAGAAGATGAGTTTGCATCCTAATATTCTTATTTGCAAAAATTTACAAATTTTATGCACCTGCATAATAGTCCACAAAACATTAAATATAAGTGAGTAATGACAGGATAGCAACTGGACCTTGTAACATTTCCATCCAAGCTCTGTCAGAAAAGATGAGAACAAGTTAATAATAACAATAATAGTGAGAAAACAATGATAATAATGGTAAAATAAAATAAAAGGGTGATAACGGGAAAGTGATTTGCCTTAGAGTTATTTCTATCTGAAATGCATTGGAGAAATGAGACAAATGAGATAATAGCTCCCATTTCTATGGACTTTGAGGTTTACAAAGCACTTTCCTTTAATACCTCTGGGAGATGGTTAGTGGAAGTAATTGATACTCCTTCAATGAGTATTGTAAGCCAGAAGATACTGAGATAAAAGCTAGAGCAAAAGGCAGAACTGTTCAGACGCATATACTACAGGCATTCAATTTACCACCAAAAGCTCATTCACTTAACAAACATTTGTTAAGGCTTATGCTGAAGAAACAATCAGAGAATAATAAAATGCCAGGATACAAAAATTGCCATTATTCTATGATATAGTGAAGTACTTTGGGGCAGCTCAGTGGTGCAGCGGATAGAGCACTAGGATTGGAGTCAGGAAGACGTGTCTTCATGAGTTTAAATCTGGCCTCAGGCACTTACTAGCTCTGTGACCCTGAGCAAGTCACTTAACCCTCTTTGCCTCAGTTTCCTCATCTGGAAAGTCAGCTGGGGAAGAAAATAGAGACCTAATCCAGTATCTCCACCAAGAAAACCCCAAATGGGGTCATGGAGAGTCAGATATGACTGAAAAAAAACTGACTTAAGTAGTTAAATACTTCAGGCATTTAAAAATGTGAGAGATCAATGTGAGCTGAGCAGTCAGGACTGGAGTTGGGCCCCAAACTATGAATAAGGATTTGGATGAGTGGAGAAGAGTGGGTAAAGCATCCATGTGTTACATCCAAAAGTGTTAGTGGGATTCGGGTAGACAATGCTGGCCCTAGACCAACATACATAATGATTTGTTGTAGGCAACCATAACTAATTCTAGTTTATTAACATAGAATCATTCCAAGGAATTGCTGGGTGTATCATCCTGAAATATGAAGCTTGGTAATGGTAAACAAAAAATCTCCATCCTCTTTAACTCATCTGCCATAAAGCTGCCATAATTGTCTTCTGAAAGCACTAGTCTAACCATGTCAGTTCCATGATCAAGAAACTGTGATGGTTCCCTATTGCTCCCTGGACAAGGTACATACTCATCAACTTCTCGTTTAAAGCCCTTCACAATCTGGTCCCAGCCCAAGTTTCTGGACTTACTGAACATTATTAGTCCTTGTCATAGGCTCTATATTTCTGTTAAACTGACCTGTTTGCTCCCAAAGTTAGCGTTCTCTCTCACATCTCCCCTTTTTTTTAAAACATAGGCTACCCCCTATATCTGAAATGTACTCTCTCTCTATCTCAGCTTTATGATATCCCAGCCCAGCTAAGTTCATAGAGGATGATTACTGGGAGGATAGCCAACCAAGGGAGGATTTTTATTTTTTTGACAACACCTACTCTCTAAGACTGAATTTTAATCCATGGCTGTGAAAGGAATATCTCCAGCCATAAAATCATCTATCATTGAAATACTGGAATTAATTTAGCTTAAAGATTTTGATAACTAGAAAGACTCTGCCCTACTTCTGAATTTTTCAGTGTGGATGTTGGGCTAAGTCTGACTACCCCTCCCTGATTCCTGCCCTTCCCCCACCAACCCAGTTTGCACATCAGGGTAAGAAATTTATCTAACATTGAAATGAATCCAAAATATTCTCTGTATCCTGGGACATGGCATAAAGGAATAAAGACAAAATGATTGGTGAAACGGGGTATTGTGTTGTCAGCTGAAATATATTACTACATTTTAATAAAATGTTTCCTTAGGCATTCCTATCATTTAGTGAATGTTTTGGTAACCGGAGACAACTCATGTTAGTATTTTTGGCATAATGAGAATATTTGTTTTTTTAAAATTCTGGTATCACACTGTTCAAACTTGTTTAAAAGGAAAACAATAGCATTATAAGAATCTAGCTGTATTCTTTATAGGAAAAATAGACATCTCTCCAGTACTTTGAATCATTAGCTCATGACATTCCAAAAATGTGGGAATAGAAACTTATTTTGCAATAATTTAGGGGCAGTGGTGTTTTCTATAGACTTCCTGGAAATGTAGTTTCTCTGTGAGTTTTTGTTCATTTTAACTGAATTTTGGAAAAAGGACATTTGGCAGTATTTTACGGGATGTAATATTTTTAGTAACATTGTTTTAGCAAAAAAAGTAATCTATCTTATGTTTTGTTTTTTTTCAGAAACTTCTGGAGCTCAACAATCTTCATTCTCTCATGTCTGTGGTATCAGCATTACAAAGTGCACCCATCTTCAGACTGACAAAAACTTGGGCTGTAAGTTAATTCTCTTATTTCCATTTCTTTCTTTGGGGGAGAAGGGATATAAGTGACTACTTTTTGCTTAATAATAACAAAATGAGAAATAACTTTCTTTGTGACCTTGGGCAAGTCACTTCCTCTGTGGGCCTTCCAGCTCTGACATTTTATGTTCCAAGGTTATTTCCAACAGTCTGTTAAGATCTGCTAAGATCCTATCTTGTTTTCTTCTTGTTTTAGAATTCAGTGTTTTAAAAGTCCTTCAAATTTTGATTTAAGTTACTTTTTTTGCTTTAGTATTTTGTGCTCTGTGATTTTAGTGGAAGTCAAAAACTGATTATTGATTACTGCCCTATTGACAGGGATGCCATTCCCCTCCCCCCACCATGATTTATGTTAATCAGGGAGCCCAGAGAACTTAGTTATTTTTCTAAAATCTGGAATTCTGGTGATCAGCAATTTTATGAGGGCCCTGTGTTTGTTTTCAAGTGTTTTTCAAGGAAATCTATGATATTAACAAAGAGGAGTGGAGAACTTGAGCAGGAAGTCCAGTGGTTAAATATTGTATGTGGCACAAAAGGCAGTCAGCTTCAAATGGATAATTTAATTCCACTAGCCTTTATTAAGTGCTTACTATGTATAAGGTCCTGTAGTAAGGACTGGGAAAGGGATACAAAGATGAAAAGCAACACATGCCATGCCTGCAGGAAGCTTACAGTCTAAAGGGGGGAGAGGTGTGTCATGTACACAACTGAGTATGATAGGAGGCAGAATGCTCATGACAGAGTGTCAAAGATAGTAGAAAAGGCAAATGGGAATTTTAGAGTCTAGAAATATGGCTGGGAAACCTATAGGGAAAGGCAGGCGGTGAAGACATCTGGGGAGGCGTTAGTAAGGAGATAACAGCTAGCCATGACCTTGAAGTAAAAGATAGGTATCAACAAAAAGAAATGAAGATGAAGGATGTTCCAGTGGACCATGTGAATTCCTGGAGGTGAGAGGGCACTATGAGGTCAGGGAAAAATGAGTAGCCTGATTTGGCAAGAACAGAGAGTTCTGGGAAAAGGTAGAGTAGAGCCAGAATGTGACATGACCAGAAACTTGCGTGTTATGGTATAGACGACAAAGAACCACTGATCGTCTTGGGGAGGGCAATTACCATAGTCAGATATCTGCATTAGGTTTGTTTTTTTTTACCGTAGCAGCTATATGAAGAATGGATTATAGATGGGCAATAATGGAAAAAGAGAGAGTAGGTAAAAGGTTGTTAAAATAGTCCAGGGGAGAAGTGAATGCCTGACCTAGGATGCGTGAATAGGGAAGATGTCAAAAAGTGGAATTCTGCCAATGGAGAGTTGACAGGATTTTGCAACTTATTGGAAGGAGGTGAAGCAAAGGGAAAGAGGAGAATCAAAGGTGATTCCAAGGCCAGGTCATAATTAGGGCACAGAACAGGTTTTGGAGGGATGATGTTGTGGGAGAGGTAGAAGGATAAGAACTTGGAATTGGAGTTTCATGGTTATATAATTGAAACTGAAGTTAAGTGTTCTGTTATGAACAGATTTTAAAGTATTTAAAATCTTTCTCTCACATAATTTAGCATAATACTAGGAATAGAAAAAGATAATTTTTGTCACTTTAATGGTCAGTCTCATCATCCAAACTGTAACCTTGCCACACAGCTCTTCAGCCTTATTTTGTTTTAATTCTGAATTTAACCTACACAAATTAAAATGAATATTTCCATATGCAAAGTAGAACAGAAAAAGACAATTATACCTGAAACTATAAATTTCTATTATGCACAGCTTGCTTTTCCTTTTAAGGATATAATAAATTCAGCATATGACTTTCAAAACTGTCCTGTTTATGTTTCCTTCTAGGCTTCCTTCTGTTCTTTCCTGTACAGTAAAAGTAATTTAATGACCATCTTTTCTCTCTTTATTTGGGGGGAGGGCTGAGTAGCCCTATTACTATCCCACACAACTGAAAAAGAAGAAAAAAACCCTTATAACAAATATGCATAGTCAAGCAGAATAAATTCATATATTGGCCATATCCAAAAGTATATGTCTCATTCCACACCTGAAGCCTACCACCTCTCTGTTGTCAGGAGGTGGATAGCATGTGTTTCTTTAGAATACGTGCCCAACTCTTGTTGGGCATGTATTCATAGGATTATAGGATATTAAATTTGGAGGGAATGTTAGAGATCATCTAGTCCAGGGGTGGGAAACCTGCAGCCTTGAGGGCCACATATGGCCCTCTAAGTCCTCAAGTGTAGTCCTTTGACTACACTGGTTCCCTACCCCTTATGAAGTCTAAATATCTCATTTTACAGTTTTCTTCAAACTGACAACCAGAGAGGGAAAGTGATTTGCTTGTGGTCACATATCTAATAGGTAACAGAACTGACAAGAGGGAGGTGGTGGACCCTGGGTATGGAATGACACATGCGCCTTTTGGACATGGCAGATATGGGAATTTATTCTGCTTGACCTTCAATGTTGTTTTTCTCCTGCAGTGTTGTTGGTGTTATGTAAATTGTTCTGGTTCTGCTCATTCCACCTACATCAGTTCATACAAGTCTTCACAGGCTTCTCTGAAACTATCCTTTTCATAATTCCTTATGGTATAATATTCTATTATATTTCTACACCATAATTTTTTCAACCATTCCTTAATTGATAGGCACCACCTTATATTCCAATTCTTTGCTATCAACAAAGAAGCTGCCATGTGTTTTTTGACATGTGGGTCATTTCTCTCTTTCTTTGATCCCATTAGGCTGTAGATCCAGTTGTGGTATAACAGGGTCAAATAGCATGTGCACTGGAATGATTTGTTAAGCATAGCTCCAAAATCTTCACAGCCAATCTAAGTGAGCTTATGTTTCTGACCATGTGAAAATGTATTTTTATGTATTCATAAGATCATAAGATTTTAGATTTGGAAGGAACATTCCAGATCATCTATTCTAAACCTCTTATTTTAGTTTCCTTAAAGTCGATGAGAGGGAAAGTGATTTGCTTGTGGCCTTATAGCTAGTAAGGAACAGAACAGTGATTTCAGGCCCTATCCTCTTCGCAACAGATCCAGTGCTTTTTCCATTGAACTAAATGTTTCTGTAAGTTATTTCAACTAAATTCAATTAGACAAAAATAAAAAATAATAATGATAATTGCTAGCATTTATATTTACCACTTTAAGGTTTGCAAAGCACATTACATTTATTATCTCATTTTATCTTCACAACAACCCTGGGACACAGAGGCTATCATTATTCCAATTTTATAGATTTGGAATCTAATGAAGACAAAGGATAAGTAACTTGCCCAGGCTGACACACTGGTACCTATCTGAAACTGGATTTGAAGTCTTGCCTTCCTGAGTGCAGGTTCAGTGCTCTGTCCACTGTGCCATCTAGCTACCTATATAATTCACACCTGGCTTTGTATAGGGGATGCTTGTATCAAGTCTAGGGAAAAAAAGATAAAAATGATACAGTCTCTACCCTTAAGGAGACTTCAAAGGGGGAATAGGGCATGTGCACTGATAAGCACATAGATAAATAAATGCAAAGTTTATAAAAAATACATTACAGGATGGGGAAGCACTAATGACTAGGGGATCGTTAAAAAGGACTTTGCTTAGGAGATAGCAACTGAACATCTAAAACTAGATATCCCATAGACATCTCAACCTCAACAGGTCCAAAGCCCTAGCGCTGAGAGAGAGCTTTAGACGCATTGTAGGCACTTGATGATACAGGATAATAGAATGAAAAAAAGAAAGAGAAAAGAGATGAGGGCTCTGAGCAGAGAGTTGGGGGACACTCATGGTGAGTAAGTACAAGATGCATGAAGATCCACCAATAGGGAGCAGTATCACAAAAGTCCAGGGAAGAAAGTATCACGTGTTACAGGAAAATAATGAAGCATGAGGGTGAAGAAAAGGCCATTGGGTTACATAATTAAGAAATAATAGATAACTTTGGAGAGAATGATTACAGTGGAGTCAGCAGGGTATCCAAAGTATGGTCCATATGCTCCATTGGCATCCGCACAATAGCAGGAGAACTACAAGAAGATCCCCAGCATGTCAGACAGATCTCCTCTGGTAAATTTATGGGAAGATACAGATAAGAGTCTGTAATAGTAATGGAATTTAAAGATCCCCCTGTATTGGCTTGGTTTTTGGTTTGATTGTGTTAAAACCCAGAGCTTGTGAATCCCACTTGGGGGATGGACTTGTTGACGTGAAAAGAGAGGGCTGAACTGGGAGGAGCTGGTGACGTAAATTTAGAGAGACACAAGAAAGGAGAGAGGCAGAAGAACTTTTTGGAAGCAGCATCTTGGAGGCAGAGAGAGACTGAGAGGATTGCTCAGGGCCAGTTTGAATTGCCCAAGACTTTTGAGAGCTGCCACCCAGAGCTGCCAAGGACTGAGGAGACATGGCTGTTATGCTGGTACTTTGTCTGTCTGTTTTGATGTTGTTTTGCCAGATTTGTCCACTGGTGAAAGACAGTGCTGTTGTTGCAGAGGTATGGGAACCTTGCTGTTGGTTCAGAGCTCCTGAGACTGTTCTGCAGACAGAGAATGAATTAATGAAGACATTGGCAATGTATCTTGTGGCCTTGCTAAGCTTTGTCTCCCCAGGAACAAAGATTGCTGAGAATTTACCTCGGGTCAAGATGAAGAAAAGACCTCTCTTTGGGTATTAAATGCTGTGCTTAAGCTTGTTGTAACTCTGGGGTAGATGGCCTATTCAGTTGTAATCCAAGGGTGGGGAACTTTTTGAATTTTTGTGCTCTGTGATTGAACAAATGAATATACTTTACTTATGATTGGAAACTAATCTCCATTTGAGAAGAGGGGCTTTGTGATGGACTAAATGAATATACAGTCTAGGGGTGGAGTAGTATTTAGAAGAGGGAGTTTGTGATTGATTAAATGAATGTTATGTCCAGGGGTGGGGTAGTACTTGATTAAATTACACTTGGTAAATGCTGTATTTTGAATGATGCTATATTTTGATTTTCTCTGTTCTTAATTTTTCACTGAATAAAATGGAGAGTACCTATGCTGGTATTTTGAACCTTGGGAAGTTGCCTTTGCTTGGCATTACAAAGTCACACAGGGCTAAGAGTCACGGACGGCTTGTGATTTATGCAGCAAACGAAAAGGTCCCTAAGAATGTGGTATCTGACGATGGGACTTGGATTTCTGCACGTTATCTTACCATTCAGTAGGGCTCCGCAAACTACAGCCCACTGGTCAAATGCAGCCTTCTGTCTGTTTTTATATGGCCTGTGAGCTAAAAAATAGTTTTTACATCTTAAAATTAAAGTTGTATTCAAATAAAATTGCATTTTAAGCTGTAAAAAAATCATTCTTCATTCATAAGATGTACAAAAACTGGTGGCAGGTTAGCTTGAGTCTTCAAACCATAGTTTGTCAGTTTTTGACCTACAGGAATGACAAGATCCCGGACAGAGATAGAGTGGGCCTGACAAAGGATGTTAAGAATATATTTACCTGATCACCTGCAAACCTAATTAAGAGCACTTTAAATCAGAAAAGAGGATGGAGAGAGTAGCTACAATAAAGGAAAAATAAGAGCTATTGATTCACTCCCAGTGCTTGGCACATAGAAGGTACTTAATAAATGTTTAATGATTGATTGATTCACAGGAGAGAATATCCAAAAAAGAAGCCGGCAGTAAGAATCATGACTTCAAGTGTCTATACCCAAATGCACAAAGTATAGTCAAAAAGCAAGATGAACAAGAATTCCTAATAATACAAGGGGGCAAATTTTATCTCATAAATATCAATGATACTGGATGGGAAGAAAACCATTACCAGAATATGGCTATGAAAGGGTATAAGTTATTTAAAAGAAACATGATACACAAGAGGGAGAGAGGTCAGGGCAGCATCATATATTAAGAAGATATATTCATGTGCAGAAATCCAGGAACCAGAAGGGAGAAGTATGATAAAGTCAGTCTGGGTGAAGATCAATGGAGAGAGAAGAGATTTTGTTATCATATTACTACAGACCACCTAGAAAGAAAGAGGAAAAAAATTAGTGGTTCTGAGCCGGATTATAAACCTGCATGATATATTACTGAAGAGGCATGATGTCATAGTCATAGGGGACTTCAGTCAGCTAGACGTCTGCTGGGCCTTGAACTGCCAAAAGTAGAAACACTACTGATTTCCTTAATGATAATTTGTTTCATCCTTCAAAAAGTGGAGCAATCAATAAAAGGTGACATCATGGATAAAGGAGTGGAACAGAACTCCAGAAGACCTCAAGTTCAAACCGTGCTTCCTTCTTATCACAGTGATTATTACAATGCCTGGCACACAGTAGACACTTAAATGCTAGTTGACCAACTGTGTGACTCAGGGCAAGTTACTTTACCACTGTCAGCTTCTGTTTCCTCATCTGTAAGAGGGGAATTATATTAGCACCTACCTTGCAGGGTTGTTGTGACGATCAAGTGAGAAAATTTATATAAAGTGATTTGTAAACTTTACAATGCTATATAAATGCTAGCTATTATCATCAATGTCAATAGCAGCAACAGTAACAACAATGATAAGTTCTCCCTGAAAAGGAGGATCTGGTTAATGGGGAAGCAATGATAGAAACTTTGGGGGTAAGTGAATACTTACAGTTTGTTAGAGAAGTGAGGAAAGATGGGTATAGTTTGGCATAAATTTTCAATTTGAGGAGAACAGATTTCGAAGAGTTCAGAGGAAGAATAGATAGGATTCTATGGGCCTAAATTCTACAGGAGAACCAGCTCAGCCCTGGTGGATGAGGTAATATCAAGAATAATTTATTCAAGAATAAAATTTTGAAATCACCAAAGAAAACATTTCCAATGAAAAGAAAAAAAAAAGGAAGTTCTCTGGAAGAGACTAATGTAGATGCACAAATAATTCATTAGCTGACTATTTTTAAAATATATATACTTAAGGAGAAAGTAAGGGCAAGTAATAAAAGAAAGCTGTGGCATGATCCTGTAAGAATAACATCAGAAGTGCTAAAGACCAGGATGAGCTCAGGCTGGCAAAGTAAGCATAGGATAACAAAAAGTTGTTTTGTTTCTTTTTTTTTTTTAAAGCTACACTAGTGAAAGACAAAGATCAAAGAAGGAACAGGACTGCTGTTTAGAGGGGATGATAATTGAAGAGAGAGAAAGCACAGCTGGTCAATTATTATTTTATTTTTGTTTTCTATTCCAAGGAGATTGGCCTTTGGACGAGAAAGGACAGAACAAAAGTGGCTAATAGGGGGCCGGTACCCAGTAGAAATAAGGAGATAGTAAGGAACACTTAGCTGTCCTTGATGGATTCCAGGTCACTTGGCCCTGATAAAATATATCCCTGGGGAAATGATAGAATTGGCATATGAGATTGCTGAGCCATGTAATCACAATCAGCATAATCTGAAAGATCACCAGGAATGGGAGAGAGGTTTGCAAGACTGGAGAAGGGCAAATGTTGTCTCAGTTCTCAAAAATGGGAAGAGACTTATGTTGCAAGTTATAGGCCAGTATGCTTGGTTTCAATTCCAGGGATAATTCTAGAATAAATTATTAAAGAGGTATGTTTGTGATCACGTAGAATGGGGAAGCAGTGATCACAAAGAGCCTGTTGGGCTCATCCAGAACAGAGACATGTGTCTTAGATAAAGTGGTGCTTTCAGGTGAGAGTCATTATTCCACTGTGGTTATATTTGAAGTTGTATAGGTAGGAGGTGTCCTCAGGGGCTGTGAGACTGAAGTTTACTGTGCAGGAGACTGTTTTTCCCCCATGTACTGCACTACTGATGAAGATCATCTTCTGGACTGGGCTTGACCTTGTGGTGCTTAGCATCCATGCAAACATTGAACAGATAACCTTTCTGGAGCCTGTAGACCATGGTCATGAGGTCTGGGAACAGCAGAACTTATTCTCATTGAGCTATAACCTCTGGGGCCTGTCTTCTCTGTAGATCTTCAAAAGTGCTAAGGAAGGTGGGCGGAGCCAAGATGGAGGAGTAGAAGCACGACCCTCCCGCGGCACCAGCTTCCACCCTCCCCAATCCATCTAAAAAGGGGACTCTAAACAAACTTTGGAGCTGCAGAACCCACAAAATGACACAGAGAAGCTAACCTCCCTCTGAGGACAGCCCGGCAGGCCGGCAGGAATCGGCCAGCGCAACGCTCTGGGAGCTGAGCCCAGCCCCACACCAAGGCTTTAGCCCCAGGGCGGGCCTGACCAGCCACCAGCCAGAGGGACTCCAGATCAGCAGCAGCTGTGGCCGTTTCCAGATTTATCAATACATAGATGCGAAGGACAAGGTGAGAGGCCAGTGCAGTCTGGACTTTGGGACCAGTAAGTGGAAGTGCGTGGCTTTTACCCCCGGGGCGAGAAACCACTGAGACACCAGTACTGCCTGCCAGCACCACGTGGCGGCTTCAGCTCCTGGCCTTCAAAGTGTAGGGGGACCAAGCACCAGTCTGAGAGGTCATCGCTCTTGCTTTAACCTGCTTGGATCTGGATTGCAGTCTAGGGTGGAGGTCCTGGGGTGTGTGTCCAGCTTGCCAGAGCATGTGGAGACCTCAGAGAGGGCACCCATCTAATACCTCCGGCAGCTGAGAAAACCCCAGCGTTTGGGACGAAAACTCCCCTGTCTGGTGGCAGAGTCCTACTGTGGCAAAAAGCCCAAAAGTCAAATCATTGAGTGGCAAAATGAGCAGGCAAAGGAAACAAAGCAGACAGAAGATTCCAACATTACACTCCTATTTTGGGGATAAGAAGGAGCAAGGCATGGAACAGGAGGAAATCAGTGAAGTCAGAACTCCTGCACCAAAAGCTTCAAAGGAAAATACAAGCTGGTTACAGGCCATAGAGGACCTTAAGAAGCAGATAAGAGAAGTGGAGGAAAAATTGGGAAGAAAAATGAGAACAATGCAAGAAAAATTATGAAATGAGAGTCAACAGCCTGACTGAAGAAAATAATACCTTAAAAAACAGACTGACTCAAATGGCAAAGGAGGCTCAAAAAGGCAATGAGGAGAAGAATGCCTTAAAAAGTCGAATTTGCCAGATGGAAGAAGAATCTCAAAAGCTCACTGAGGAGAATCATTGCTTCAGAATTAGATTGGAGCAAATGGAAGCTAATGACTTTATGAGAAATCAAGATGCTGTTAAACAGATCCAAACAAATGAAAGAATAGAAGGCAATGTGAAATATCTCATGGGAAAAACCACTGACCTGGAAAATAGATCCAAGAGAGATAATTTAAAAATTATTGGACTGCCTGAGAGCCATGACCAAAGTAAGAGCCTGGAAAGCATCCTCCAGGAAGTTCTCAAAGAAAACTGCCCTGATGTTTTAGAATGAGAGGGCAAAATAGAGGTTGAAAGAATCCACCGATCACCTCCTGAAAAAGATCCCAAAAAGAAAACTCCTAGGAATATTATAGCCAGGTTCCGGAATTCCCAGATTAAGGAGAGAATATTACAAGCAGCCAGGAGGAAACAATTTGAATATTGTGGAAACACAATCAGGATAACCCAGGATCTGGCAGCTTCTACACTGAGGGATCGAAGGGCCTGGAATGTGATATTCCGGAGGTCAAGGGAGCTGGGATTAAAACCAAGAGTCACCTACCCAGCAAAACTGAGTATCATGTTTCAGGGGAAAATATGGTCATTCAGTGGAATACTGGACTTTCAAGCATTCTTGCTGAAAAAACCAGAGTTGAATAGAAAATTTGACATTCAGATATAAGAAGCAAGAGAAGCATAAGGTAAACAGGGAAAAGAAATCATAAGGAACTTATCAAAGTTGAACCATTTTTTTTTTAAGGCAATCGGGGTTAAGTGGCTTGCTCGGGGTTGCAGGGCCAGTTGTTGTTTCTGGGTGTGGTGCTGAGTGTCTGGGCCCGGATTTGATCCGGGTCGTCCTGGCACTGGGGCCAGTGCTCTTGCTCGCTGAGCCACCTGGCCAAAGTTGAACTATTAATATTCCTACATGGAAAAACAATAATTGTAACTTATGAAACTTTTCTCAGTAGTTGAAGGGATTAGAAATATATATATATATATATATATATATATATATAATGTCTTTATATGAGGGTATGCGGGCATATGAATACATATGTGAATGTGTGTATATACATTTACAGGTATACATAGATAGAGGGCATGGGATCAATTTAACAGGAAGGGATGTTACTTAAAAGGTGAAATTAAGAGGTGAGAGGAATATAATGAGAGGAGATGGGGAGAGACAGAGTGGGGCAAACTATCTCATACAGAAGAGGCAAGGGAAAATGGTTACAATGGAGGGGAAGAATAGGAAGGCAAAAGGGAATGGGTCAACCTTATTCCTATTGAATCTGGCTTGAGGAGGGAGGGTAATACACACTAAATAGGGGATCTCACCCTCCAGGAGAATAGGGGGGGAAGGTGATGTGAGGGGGGATGATGGAAGGGAGGGCAGGCTGGGGGGGAGGGAAGTTGGAAGCACCCACTTTTGAAAGACAGGATCAAAGTAGAGAATAGAACAAGTGGGAGGTGGGATAGGAGGGAGGGAAATATAGTCAGTCTTTTACAATACATCTACTGTGTTATTGTTTTGCATTAGCCGCACATGTACAACCTATACTGAACTGCTTGTCTCCCCAGTGGGGGTAGGTGGCAGGGGGGGAAGGGAATGAATCTGGATTTGAAAGTTTTAAAATCAAATATTCAAATATATATATGTGTGTGTGTGTATATATATATACTATTATTAATATTATCTTACATGTTATTAAGAAAAAAAAAGATATACAGGCACTGAGGCATAGAGATCCACTGGAAAAGTTGAAACGGGTATGGGAGAAAATATGGGAGAGAGCAGATTGGAGGTGGGGATATCCTGTGGGACTGCTGTTTTGGGGGAATGGGTGGGGGAAAAACGGGGAGAAAATTTGTAACTCAAAATCTAGCGGAAACGAATGATGTAAATCAGAAGTTAATAAAGCTTTAAAAAAAAGTGAAAAAAAAAAAGTGCTAAGGAAGCCTGGATTCTAAAATGGTAGCAAAGTCCAAAATGGATCGTTTTGATTGCATACAATTTAAAAGTTTTTGTACCAACAATATCAATGCAGCTAAAAATCAGAAGCAAAACAGTTAACTGGCAAAAAAAAAAATCTTTGGGCGGCTAGGTGGCACAGTGAGAAGAGCATCGGCCCCAGAGTCAGGAGGACCTGAGTTCGGTTCCAGCCTCAGACATTTAGCACCCACACAAAAATACTAGCCGTGTAACCTTGGGCAAGTTACTTAACCCCAATTGCCCTCCAAAAGGAAAAAAAAAATCTTTGTAGCAAGTTTCTTTGATAAGTCACATTTTCTAAGACAAATGAGGAATTTATTCAAATTTGTAAGGAAAAAAGCCATTCCCCAGTGGATAAGTAGTCAAAGGATATACTGTTTCTAAGGAAACAATCCAAACTATCAACAATAATGTGAAAAAATACTCCAAATCACTAATAGAAAAGTGCAAGTTAAAGCGGTTCTGAAGTTCTGCCTCATACCTACCAGACTGGAAAAGTTGACAAAAAAGGAAAATGACAAATGTTGGAGGGACTGCATTTAAAACAGACATTAATTAATGCATGGTTGGTGGTGTTGTGATTGGTCCAGTTGCTCTGGAAAATGAATTTGGAATTTTGCATATCGTTACACTGTGACCTAGCTATAACAGTACTAAGCCTACATCCCAATGAGATTTTAAAAATTCTTTTAGTCTTAAAAAAGGCTAAAAATACATATGAAATACTTATGACAGCTTTTTTTTGTTTTTAGCAAAGAACTAGAAACTAAGAGAGGGTTTATCATTTGTGGGGAATGACTGAATAAATTGTGGCATATGAATGTAATGCTATTCCATTGGGCATGCTTAGTGTGGGAATTTGTTTTGTTTGACTATCCATGGTTTTTTAAGGATTTCTTCTTTTTTTCAATGGGGGGAAAAGTGGGAAGAGGAAAAAGAAATGCTCATTAGTTGAAAAAAAAGTAAACAAAATAAGTCATATTTAAAAAAAGGAAGTCACAAACTTCCTGCGTCTCACTTTCTTTACTTCTAAAATAAGATTAGACCAGGTAGCCTCTGAAGTCCTTTACATTTTAAGATAAATGAAGGTTACAAAGTATCTCATGCTGTTCTTTTGGAAAATATTGAGATATGGTCTGAATGAGAGAAGAGTTAGGTGAATTCAGAACTGATTAATAGGCTGAACTTAAGGAGGATTTGTTTAGAATTTGACAACAGCTTAGAAAGAAGTCTCCTCCATCCTAGTGCCCCATAGATCTGTGCTTAGCCCTGTGTTGTTTAACACTTTAAAAAATTAGTTGCTTAAATAATGGCAGAGGTGGCATGCTTATCAATTTATAGAGGACATAGAGCTGAGAGGAATAGCTAACACACTGGATGACAGAATCAAGATGCAAAAAGCTCTTTACAAGCTAGAACATCAGGGTACAAATGATTAAGATGTAATTCTATAGTGACAAATATATATTTATACACATGAGTTAAAATCACCTTTGCAAGTATGATATGGGAGAAGCACGTTTAGATAGTTATTTCTCTGAAAAAGACTTGGGGATTTTAATAGACTGGAAGCTAAAGATGAGTCAACAGTGTAATATGTTGGGCAAAAATGCTAGCGTGATCTTGGGCTGCATTAAAAGTGGAATATATTCCAGGATGGCCAACTAGATGGCACAGTGGATAGAGTGTTGGGACTGGAATCAAGAAGACCTGAGTTCAAAGCTGGCCTTGGACACTAGCTGTGTGACCCTTATTAAGTCACTTAACCCTGTTTGCCTCAGTTTCCTCATCTGTAAAATGAGCTGAAGAAGGAAATGGCAAATCATTCCAGTATCTTTGTCAAGAAAACCCCATAACTAAATGACAACAAAAATATTCCAGGAAAAAGTAAATAATAGTCCTTTTGCATTCTAGGTTGGTCAGACTATATCTGTAATATTATATCCAGTTGTGCATGCCACAGTTTAATCTAACAATTATAATTATTGCTGGACCCAGGTACTGGGGTGCTGTGCTTTCTCCCTTTCCACCAAGGGACTTTTCTCTAAAACTGTATATGGGCTGATTTCAATCCTGGGGAAGCCTAGCTTCCAAAAAGAGGAGTTAGATTCCTTTTCTCAAACTCTTCAGGCTATTACACCCTACTATTGTTCTTTAGAGGAAAAAATACTTAAAGCTTAGCTTTGGTTCATATTAAGTGTCTGTCTATATTGTAAAATCAGGTGTAAGACAGGTTTTTATTTCCTATACACATAGAAGAAATGCTAAACCCAAAAGGCTTTCACAAATTTCTATGAACAGAAAGTCTTAAAACAGGATTCAGTAACTTAAAACTACTGTTATATTCTCTCAGGAGATTGAAACTTAAACCTCATCAGAAAATGTAGCAGTTTACTGAGCCTGCTGGATAGAAATCATTGCGTTTTACTTTGCTTCTGCACTGTCTCCTCAGAGTCTCTTTCTATGGGCCAGCTAGGCCAGGACTTGCATTCTTTCTCTTGTCTGTGGTCATCTTCCCTGATACAGAGACTTGCCCTGCTACCAGTCAGCTCCATCCCATCCAGTCACCTCCAAGCCAAGACATGCTCATTTGACACTGATGTTCGGTCATCTATTCTCTGCAAAGAAATACAAAATAAAAGAGGCAGCCAGATGTTCAGGCTCATGCTTGCCCTGTTTAGTCCTTCTGTAATTGTCATATAGCTAAGATGGAGTAATGGTGACCAACTGTCTCCCCCATGCCTCTAGTGAGAGTGTCAGAGGGTGATCACACACTGCAGCCAGGAAGAAGAATCATTCCCTTTTAAACTCAGAACAAATCATTCCCTTTTAAAGCCCTGCTGACCTATCTGAATTTCCTCCTCGTGGCCAGTAAAGCCACCCAAACCATTAACCCCCATATGCCCTTTAGCACTGAACTACCACAGCCAGCTAGGAGCAGTCAGAGCTTCATTTTCCTCAACGAATCAGAGTGAGGAGGCAAGAAACCTCTGTGAATGACCTGTACAACCCCTGGTTACGTTAGGAGTTACACTGATGAACTGGAGAGTCAGCCAAAGAGGGCACCCACGCGGGTGAAGGACTCTGAATCTATGCCATGGTTAGATCATTTAAAGGTACTGAAGATGTTTAGCTTGGAGAGGGCGAAAATCACTGTAGCTATTTTCCAGTATTGAAAGTGCTATCATGTGGCAAAAGGATTGGATTATCTGTTTTGTCTCAGAGGAATGAACCATAGCAATGGCTAAAGTTACAAAAAAGGTTGAAGCATGGAAAAAAGCTGTCTACAAGCAGAATAGGCTACTCTGGGAGGTGGAGGATTCCCCCTCAATGAAGGTCTTCAAGCAGAGTCTGCATGTATGTTTATTGGAAATATAAAAATGGACTTTTCATTCAAGTTTATTGAACTAGATGGCCACTAAAAACTTTTCCAACTTTAAAATTCTGGTTCTGTGGTTTGGCATCACCGTCGAGAGCACCCACATTGATGCACTCAGAGATCACAGATGCATCAGAGTAGCATATTAGGTCTTAGATATGAGGCCGTCTCAAAATCCTGAAGAAGAATTGAATTCTTTAGTGAAATATTTGCCTTGCTCATGCTTGGATTGGAATGGTTGGTGAATCTATTCACTGCCAAATTCTTTAAAGGGGAAGTCAACAGATGATCTTGGACAGGACAAATCCATTGTTTCCCCTTGTTAAAATCACTGGTATTTTTGGTGACTACAGAATTCTAGAATCACAGAATATTATAATAGTTGTGGAAGGGACTCTTGAATACAGAATGTTAGAATTTAAAGAGAATTTTAAAGCATAGAATGGTAGACTTGAAAGGATTTTAGAATCAATCAACAAACATTTATTAAGTGCCTACTCTATGCCAGTCATTGTGCTAAATTCTGGAGATACAAATAGAGACAAAAGGCACAGTCCCTCAAGGAGCTTACAATCAGTTACAGTCTAATTGTTGTTCCTCCTTTGTTTTTTGAAGAGAACAAATGACATCTGCAGGGTGACTTGTCAATTGTACAGAGTTGTCAGCCTCATTCTATATACATCAAGAGAATCCAAAAAAAGCTGGAGTTGCAATCATACTATCAGATAAAGCAGAAACAAAGTAAGGAAAAATTGCCTAAGAATCAGAAATGTCCATAATTGGAATGGGCTTGAAAAGTAGTGAGTTCCCTGTCCATGAAGGTCTTCAAGGGGAGATATGTCAGATATGCTGTGGAGAAGGTTCTTGCTCAGGTATGGATTGTGGGGAAGGTTACTGGTCAGGTATGGATTGATTTCAGAAATCTCTTCTAACTCTGAGATGCTATGAAGTGGTCCCAACCACAATGTGGGCTCTAATTACTTATAGCAGATGTAAAGAAGCGAGGACATTGAGATGAGCAGAAACCATGAAACCTAGTCTAGCAGTTATGTTTGAAAATTATAGTCTCTTCATGACTAAATGGCCTGCAGCATGTTGCTTTGTACTCTGTAGAAATCAGTTTCCCTGACAGTACAGCATGGTTCTTTGATCAGCTTAGGTGAAGAAAGTGACCACCTTGACTTCAGCTTCTTGAGTCACTTTAGAAACAACTCTCCATGACATTCCCCTGTAAAACATCCATACTAATGAAATTGTCACTGTGATAAGTCCCCAGTCAATATGAATCATTTGCAAAGAAATGAAATATAAAGTCTTTGGAAGGAGTACAAAGGCATATTTTCTAGCAAGGACAAAAACTATGGCTAAGAGCCCCACAGCTGCACGAGCCCATCAGATGCATCCTGCTTCTGGAATGTGCATGCCGGGCAGGGTTCAGCCTCTCTAGTGTTAGAAGGTGGAGTGTTTATTACCCTCTGGAGTTCAGGGAATCATTACTTATATAGAAATGAATGCGGCTATTGAGTGCCTTCTGCATCATCCATTAACATAAGCAGGCTGACTTAGGTCATGTACAATTTTGTGCACTTGAAACCAGTGTGTTTCAAACTCATTTATTCAGTGGATACCTCTGTTTTCTCTTCCTGTCATTTCCCTCTCCTCATGTACTCCATTGGATTGAATGATCCCTCCCCTGAAAATGTTAGGATTGCCACGCCATTTAGAGAGGTAGTAAGAATCACAGTAAACATATTTCGGAAACAGTGAGCTATCTTTCAAATACTATTCTTACTACTGATGCTTTCTCAGATGAATTTATCTAGCTATCTAGCTCTCTTGACTTTGAGTATTCTATCTCCAACTGCCTATTAGGCATCTTAAATGAGATGAGTTATAGACATCTTTAATTTATCATATCCCGAACTGAACTCATCTTTTCCCTAAACCTTTTCTTCTTTCTGACTTTTCTGTTACTGTCGAGGGTAACCGCTATTGTCCCTGTCCCCCAGCCTCCCCATCTAGGTGTCCTTCTCAATCCACTACTCTCTCACATATCCTTGCATCCAATCAGGTGCTAAGTCCTGTAACTTCGACCTATATGAGTTGGCAGAAAATTCCAAGTAGGGGGGGATAACCAGTGTGAATGCCCAGAGTTGTGAGATGAAGTATCTTGTTTGAGGAGCAGCAAGGAGATCAGTGCCACTCAGTCACAAAGTACTTACAGGGGAATAATGTGTAAGAAGGTTGGAAAGGTAGGAAAGTACCAGGTTATGAAGGGCTTTATACCTTCCAGTATTTGAAGAACAATGGTGGAAAAAGAGCGATGAGGCACATTCTGCCTGACTGCAGAGTGTAGAACTAGGAGAGGGGAGACATCGCAGAGAAGAGAATTTCTGCTTGAAGTAAGGAAAGGCTTCCTAGCTCTGAGAGCAAAACCAAAGTTAAGTGAGAGTTCTCTGTCACTGGAGGTTTTCAGGTCGAACCTGATGACCTCTTGTAAGAGACTGCTGAGTTGGGGATCCCTAGTCAGGTGAGCAATGGCTTGAGGATGTCTGAGGGTTGTTCTACTTCTGAGATAATGGGATTCGAGGCAGAGAAATCAGTTGGGAGATGTGTTGCCATAAGGAAACTAGAAGTCTATTTTTACAACTCTGAAATAAGATCCTCTTCAAAATCAGTGTGGTTTAGTAGGTGGCAAAAGAACTTGTTAAAAATTGGAATATTTTCTTAAATTAATATGGATAGAAAAAATTTAAAACTACAAATTAAAATGAAAAACCAGAAGCAAGAGTGATGTGCTAAAATTAACACCTATTCCTGGCTAAAAACAAAAGAAGAAACAAAGTTATTTCTTCCCTGTTTGGTTAATTTTAAACCAATTTGAGATGGAAAAGTTGATCTGAGTACATGATTTCAAAGATAATTGTTAGCAAGACTTTTGGAGTTGGAAAGAGATTCAGACTTTATAACAGCAATTGAAGGAAGTTAGAGACTTCTTCCCTTCTGTGGGCTTACATCTCAGACCCTGGGCTCTGGTTCAACCTCACTTTATCATACTTGCATCTCAGTCTCTGCTTTCCTGATGTTTTCTATATGCGTAAGGGTTGGGGTAGGAATCACTCACATTGATATAGCACTTTAGATTTTAAAAAGCATTTTTTATTTATATAATCCCATTTGGTCTTGACACCATTTTACAGATGAAGAAAATGATGTTTAAGAGTCATCCAAGAAGAATTTAGAGATTTTACAAATGAAACTGAGACTCAGAGAAAAGAAATGACTTGCCTGAATTCCCATAGTTAGTAAGTGACAAAGTTGGGACAGAAACCCCAGGTCTTCCACCTCCAAGGCCAGTGGTCTTTTCATTTTACCACATGGATTCACCAAGTGGCCTCTGAAGGTCTTCATATTCTGAAGTTCCATAGAACTTCATGATACTTGTATGATACCTGAAATGATAGGAAGGAATCCAGTATTCTAGGAAAAAGTTAGCTCTATGACAGTGTAAAAAGCTAATAGGTAATTGTCATAACTGACCAGACCTGGCCCCAAAGAGAGCAACAGGGACAGGTAGAGTGATGTGGGAACCTAAGGATCAGGGAGAGTTCATATCAGGTAGGCAGAAAAAGTTCTGGAAGGGTCTGAGTTTAAGCAAAAGGTTGCAGTCTTGGTTGGGAGCTGTAGCCTAGAAGCAAGACTCTGTACTTTACTTCAATTTCTTTTCTTACATTAATTAATTAAGAATAAATTTTACTTTCTTTTATCTTTATATTATCAAAATTTTCCCCTATTATCTCACCCTTTCCCTGAGAGCCACCCCATGTAACAAAGAATATTTTTTAAAGAAAGAGTAAAAGAATCAACAGAACAAACAAATATATTGAAAAATTCTGAAAATATATGCAATTCTTCATATACATGGACCTCCCACCTCTGCAAAGAAGGGGAGTGGAGGCAATGGAGTGCTAGTAAATATTTAACAACTAGCTCTCTAAAAAATGTACCCATAACACACTTTTAAGTTTAATCTACATAATTCACATTTTCTGCTTCACTTTTTAAAGTCTGGACAATCAACCAAATAATAAATAAATCCCTGTTTTATAGCATTTGCAGATTTCTTTTCTTTTTTTAAGCAATTGGGTTAAGTAACTTGCTCAAGGTTACACAGCCAATTATTTCTGGGTGTGGTGCTAAGTATCAGAGCCCGGTTTCGATCCCAGGCCATCCCGACTCTGGGGCCGGTGCTCTTACTCTCTGTGCTACCTGGATGCCCCATTTGCAGATTTCTAAGGTGTAAATACCCATAGTGAAAATTTAGCAATAGGCTCTCAAAATGGTTAGAAATGGCTCTGGTATATCGCTGGGTGAAAGTATCTTCTAACTCTTCTTTAGGATTCAATTAAATTTCAACTCAGCATTTCTTTATGTTAAAAGAGGCAGTTTGGCAAAGTAGATAGAGCACTGGACTTGGAATCAGGAATACCAGAGTCTGAATTTTGTTTCAGATTCAGTTTCAGACTAGCTGTGTGACACTGAGAAAGTCATTGAAGCTCTCTGAGCTCTAGGTTCTTCAGCTGTAAAATGGGGATAATAATAGAACCTGCCTTCCTTGGTTGTTTTGATGATTAGATGAGACAATATTTGTAAATAACTTTGCAAACCTTAAAATGCTACATACATGTTCTTGTTGTTGCTGTCATGGGTCAGTTGGACAAAGAGGCAGGAAGAAGTGGAAGAGTATCCCTTCCAGTTGGTAAGTTGGGGGAGGTGACATGGAGGTGGTACCTGAACTAAGTCTGGATAGAAACTGGGGAGGAAATGAGACAGTTCATCAGAGAACATCAAAACATTGACTTTAGGGAATAACTAGCAGTCTAGATTGGCTGGAATATAGAGCATGTGAAGGGGAATGGGACACAAAACCAGAAACGGCAGAGCCTTGAACTCCAGGGGGGGAGGGATTCTATTTTATCCTGTACACTACGGGGAACCATTAAAGGTTTTTGAGCAAAGAAGTGATATATGATAGGAAGGTTGTTCTGGCAGCATTTGCAGAATAGATTGCAGAGAGGAAATGCCAGAGGGAGCTTAGGCAACTGGTCCAGGCAAGAGGCCTGATGTGATGGAAATGAGAGTGGAGAAAAGGGAGAGATGTGGATATTATGGAGGTAACTGGCCAGGAGATGGCAACTGATTGAATGGAGAGGAAGCAGTGAGGGAAAGTGTCAAAGGTGATTCTTCCAAAGGCTTCTGTTTGGAAGTTCTTCCAACCCTGACACACAGGGATCTCCTGTTATTGGCTGGGGTGCATAGCACAGAGCCCGGCACATGGTAAGTTGTTAAATGTTTGTTGACTGACTGGCTGACTTTCTCCCTTCTTTGGTCAAACATTATGTCACCCCAGGGGCCCAATGTATATATAACAAAGTTTCTTCAGTGTGCTCTAGAGCCAGTTCCTTTTCTGTACATATCTATTTTAATAGCTTTAGGGAGTGACTTGACTTAAATCTTCTGCCTCCCAAATTCCATGAGTGCCTCTGGAATCTAACTTACATGTGTAGCCTCACCTACTTAACAGTGATGTCCATTCTTTTTTCCATCGGACATCACAGCTTGCAAATGTACATATTGCAGACTGATTAATGACTAATAGTTGACAAGGAATAGTTTAGGGGTTAAGGTAAGACATCCCAACACCAAGTCTCTAGCTGCTGGCCTCAAACTACAAACTAAGTTCTAGATACAGTTTCTAACACTCATGTTTCTGAGATCTGTCACTGTTTAAGGAAGCCATAGTGCTTTAGAAACTGAACTTGAAACCAGAAAACCTGGCTGGAAGCCATAGATTTGCTGATCACCCTTGATCTCTCAGGACTTCACTTTCATTATCTGTAAAATGGGTATAATCATATTTGCTGTACTTGCCTCCTAAGGTTTTCATGAGGAGCACATGAGATAACAGATTTAAAACACAAAATAAAGGTCAGCTACTACGTCTATTATGAAGGGAAAATATGGATCTATTATTAATAATGTTATTAGCTATGCAGTGCTGGGATTGTTATAACCTTTCTGAACCTCAGTTTCTTTATCTTTAAAATGTGGGGTTCACATTTGCTCTAAGTCCCTGCCAGCTCTAGATCCCAGGACTGATTTAGAATTTAGATGTTATTATGACTGTTACACAGTCCTGGAATCCTAGATCTACAAAGGTTCTCAGAGGTCATTTAATCCAACTTCATTGTAAAACAGGGGTCTCTTCTAAGGGAAGTTAAGTGGCACAGTGTATAGGATGCCTAACCTGGAGTCAGGAAGATCTGGGTTCAAATCCAGCCTCAGACACTTCCTAGCTGTGTGACCCTGGGCAGGTCACTTAACCCTGTTTGCCCCAGTTTCCTTTTCTGAAAAATGAAGTGGAGAAGGAAATGGCAAATGATTCTAGCATCTTTGCCAAGAAAACCCCAAATGGGATCATGGAGAATCAGACACAACTGAAATGACTACCGTGTTTCCCCAATAATAAGACCTATCCCGAAAATAAGCCCTCCCCTTACTGTGTAAGA